>NC_058500.1:430000-567500 GCF_020382885.2 Scatophagus argus
CATTACTAAAAGAGTCAATGCGTGTTGATTGACTTACTCCTACAGTGAGTGTGAGTGTGTGAGTGTGTGTGTCCAGATGTTTACCACGCTGTCTTTTCTGATGTGACCACTTGGGGGCACTAAAGTTCTGCACTCAGCCGTTTAACCCTGCAGTGTGGGACTTTCACCACCATGAGTAACCATAGCGACGGCCAATAGGAGCATGGCAGAGTCAAGCTGAGAGCATTAGAGCCTGTCAGAAAATTGCAGATTGGAAACTCCTTTAAATCCTTGAAAGTTACGTCATACAGAAGTTTTAAACAGCACATCAACAACACTGACTGGCAGCTTTATTCAAATACCATGAATTCACTGAGATCAATAAATAACAAAGAAGCACAGAGTGAAGACGTTTTCTGTCTATAAAACATATGTTATAGTCTGAGCACAAACCAGAAGCCAGAAAGCAGCAAATCTGAGTTTTTACAGGACAAATCCCTGACAAACATCAGGATGAAACCACGTTTGGTTTCCTGAGCCGTCAGCTAATCACCCCGTGAATCAGGTACGACGTTCTGTTTCTCCAGTGTCATCATGACCCGCCGGTCTGCTGCCAGTCTGTGAGGGCTGAGCATTCTGGGGCCACAGCTCCATAAGCTCCCATTCATTTTGGACTACCTCGTTAGCGCCCCCTGCAGAACCGGAAGTAACCGGAAGAGAGTGAGAGCTCGTCCTGCATTAGAGTTTCTTTGACGACTCTTCACTGACTTTCTGTCTTTTCTGATTCACTCAAAGTGGGAGATGAGAAGCTGAACGTGACAAAATGAAGACGAGTAAATAACTAACGACTGAAGTTTTGGGAGGCGTCACACATGTCCTGTCCACGTGTCCAAGTGTCCAAGTGTCCAAGTGTTCTGCTCTCACTCTGGGACAGTGCGACACAAGGAGGTCTTGACCTTAACTTTTAAGACCAGACTTAAAACCTTTCTGTTTAGTAAAGCGTATAGTTAGCCTCAAACAAAGTGTGTAGGGCTGGTAGCCATAGTTACAGTCACTTCTTGACAGACAGCCACAGGTAGAACAGGTGTGACTAAATGTTAGTCTTTAATCTCTATCATAGCTACACTGCTATAGGCCTATGCTGCTGGGGGACACAAACATGATCCACCGAGCAGTTCCTCCACCTCCCCAACACCACCACCATCTCTACTCCCCCACCTTCTCCCCAACACCACCACCACCATCTCTACTCCCCCACCTCCTCCTCAACACCACCACCATCTCTACTCCTCCACCTCCGCAACACCACCACCATCTCTACTCCTCCACCTCCTCAACACCACCACCATCTCTACTCCCCCACCTCCTCCTCAACACCACCACCATCTCTACTCCCCCACCTCCGCAACACCACCACCATCTCTACTCCCCCACCTCCTCAACACCACCACCATCTCTACTCCCCCACCTCCTCCTCAACACCACCATCTCTACTCCCCCACCTCCTCCTCAACACCACCACCATCTCTACTCCTCCACCTCCGCAACACCACCACCATCTCTACTCCCCCACCTCCCCAACACCACCACCATCTCCACTCCCCCACCTCCTCCTCAACACCACCACCATCTCTACTCCCCCACCTCCGCAACACCACCACCATCTCTACTCCTCCACCTCCGCAACACCACCACCATCTCTACTCCTCCACCTCCGCAACACCACCACCATCTCTACTCCTCCACCTCCGCAACACCACCACCATCTCTACTCCCCCACCTCCTCAACACCACCACCATCTCTACTCCCCCACCTCCTCCTCAACACCACCACCATCTCTACTCCCCCACCTCCCCAACACCACCACCATCTCTACTCCCCCACCTCCTCCTCAACACCACCATCTCTACTCCCCCACCTCCTCCTCAACACCACCACCATCTCTACTCCCCCACCTCCTCCTCAACACCACCACCATCTCTACTCCTCCACCTCCGCAACACCACCACCATCTCTACTCCCCCACCTCCTCCTCAACACCACCATCTCTACTCCCCCACCTCCTCCTCAACACCACCACCATCTCTACTCCCCCACCTCCTCCTCAACACCACCACCATCTCTACTCCTCCACCTCCGCAACACCACCACCATCTCTACTCCCCCACCTCCTCAACACCACCACCATCTCTACTCCCCCACCTCCTCAACACCACCTCCATCTCTACTCCCCCACCTCCTCTCATCAGATCAACATATAATTCATTATTTTCTGTCACTAACTGTGTGTCCAGTTGTCCTCGTAGTTTTGTGTCTCTCCCTCCCTTTCTTTCCTTCTCTCTCCAGACTCTGGGTTTCTGTAAAGCACCTGGAGACAACTCTGATCATAACAGGTGCTATATAAATAAAACTGAATTGATTTGAATTGAATTACCAGGGAGAGACGACAACCACTCACTCACAGCGAACATGAGACAAAGTCCAAACCATGAGCTTCTGCTCCATCTCTTGACCTCCTGCGTGTTAGTTTTAGCGTCCTGGGGACGGCTGTGCTGGTGGAGGACACCCACCAGCTGGCATCTGTTTTTTGGGTGGTTAAAATGGTGTACATTAACAGCTCAGCAAGTGTTTCATACCAACACAGCATCACAGCAGTTTGTCATGTTCAGACATCAGGATTCAGGTCCAAGGACAGGAAGTGGACACCTGTTGGTTGCATGGACACAGAGGTAACCACCAGCCTGTTTTCACTGCAGTGCTGACCTCAGGACAGCAGGTCTCTGGGAACAGGTCTTCAGGATGTGGTTCCTTCTGTCCATGGAAGGTCTTGGGGATCCAGAGGGTCAGGGGGACCCCATAGACATGTTCGATGCCTTGTAATGTGTTTCTTACTGAAGGACACACACACACACACAGTCCAGAGTGTGTGTTTGTTGGTTTTATGTTCTGGCGTGGTTAACGTCTCTTGGCCTGCAGAGGAGGACGATGTCAACATGTAAAACTGTACCCTCACCAACCGTTCACTGTGTGTGTGTGTGTGTGTGTGTTGTGGTTGCTAATCTCTTGTCATCCATCAGCAGCTCCTGCCATCGCCCGCCCGGACGCCTGCCACACAGGGAGGTGGAGCGCCTGTGTCTCCGGCCTCAGACCACCAACCGCCCTCTGCTCGTCTGTTTGTCTCACTTTTCCTCTCTTAGCCTTTTTTTTTCTGGCTCCGGAAAACCAGAAGCCTCCTGCGTTGCACAACATCGGCCTCCAGCACGCGGGCTGCAGGTGGGGGTGGTGGGGGCTGCCTCCACTGTCTGCTTTTACATCAACAACCGACGGCCTCCTGCAGGCTGAGGCTCCTGCTCCGCAGCCTCTTTTAGCTGCTGGTCTTGGTTTTGTGGCAGGTTTCCTGTCTAGTTCAGGGTCAGAACAGTTCCAATCACAGCTGGATTCTTGTAGCAAAGATGGCTACAGAAAGGTGAGCTGGTTTGACGGCCTCCGGTGTCCTGCTGCCACAATACGTGTCTGTGATTTGCATTTCCTCTCACGAATCACGCTGGAAACACTCGGAGCTCATCGGGTTTCAACCTGAACAAAGTCTGACTGTGCAGAAAGTGTTTCCTGTCGTCTGAGGTGCACAAGTTGAACAGACTCAACAAATGATGAAGACATGAACCCAGCAGGTGTGTGTGGGGCGAAGAGGAGGCCGTTCCTTTTCTGCTGTGATGGGTTCCCATCCACCAGCCTTGTTTAGCTCATTTATCTGCTCCAACACACATTCAAAGGTTCTCCTGTGGAGCCCCGTGTGTGTGTTGGTTCTCCTGCGGAGCCCGTGTGTGTGTGCTGGTTCTCCTGCGGAGCCCGTGTGTGTGTGCTGGTTCTCCTGCGGAGCCCGTGTGTGTGTGCTGGTTCTGCTGCAGAGCCCGTGTGTGTGTGCTGGTTCTGCTGTGGAGCCCCGTGTGTGTGCTGGTTCTGCTGCAGAGCCCGTGTGTGTGTGCTGGTTCTGCTGTGGAGCCCCGTGTGTGTGCTGGTTCTGCTGTGGAGCCCCGTGTGTGTGCTGGTTCTACTGTGAAGCCCCGTGTGTGTGTGCTGGTTCTCCCAGTAACTCTGACACTTTGGTTACAGCACAGATCTGCAGTGTTTGGATTATTGTGAGGTTCCCCCCAAATCCTCCTGCAGCGTCTTAGCCCGGAACAGCAGAGCACGAAACTCGTCAGCAAACCTCCGCCGCCGTCGCAGACTCAGTCTTTGTTCAGATCTTCTCGTGTCGCGGCCGGAGGAGCAGTGAAACTTTCTGCTCTGCTTCAGGGCTTTTATTTTGTTGAGTCTCTTCTCAGGCCGCTTCACTTCCTGCCTGTGAGTGTGTGTGTGTGCATGTTTGAGGCCAGATTAAACCTGCACAAGTTTGTAGTTTGTTGTGTACTTTGGTTTGAAGTACTGCAGTAGCTGGTGTTGGATCCTGTCCTCACGGCTGAGCTGCACTTTGACTTTTGTCTGTTTCATTTGCTGAAGTTTTCAGTGGAGGTAAAATGTTGAGAAGGACATTTCAGTTCCTTTATTACTTTGAGAGGGAACTGTGAGATTTGGGTGTCCAGTGTATGGAACCAGAACCAGGACACAGTACACCTGAGTACATGAAACTGATCAAATAGATTATTGATCTGTGATCACTACTGCTGTGCTACTGCAGGTACAGTTCAGCCTGGAGTACATGAACTGCATACAGATTATTTTGACACGATTTGAAATCTTTCTGACAAAAGTTAAAGAACAATCAGCGGCTGACGAAACGTATTTTAATCAAAGAATCAGTTCACATGTTGGAAGATTCAACAGGTTTTAAAACCAAAATGTTTCACAGCTTGGCTTCTCATCCAGCAGAGAGGAGAAGGTGCCGAGGTCTCAAACATGGCCTCCTGTGGGCGGGACCCTACGGGACAGCTGTGTCTCTGATTGGTCAGATTTTCTGCCCCCCGCTTGGTCCTATTGGTCACTCTGCGGTTTCTGGTTTGGATTCCGTCTTTCTTCATCGCCAACGGCCTGTTGACCTGAAACACATACAGAAACACATAGAGAGCACCTCATACGCTGTGCAGCAAGCTCCCTGCTGTAGTTTGTACACTGTAGCACCTGCTGCAGTACCCGGTCCAGTCTGTAGTACCCGGTCCAGTCTGTAGTACCCGGTGCTGTCTGTAGTACCTGGTGCAGTCTGTAGTACTTGGTGCTGTCTGTAGTACCCGGTCCAGTCTGTAGTACCTGGTGCAGTCTGTAGTACCCGGTCCAGTCTGTAGTACCTGGTGCTGTCTGTAGTACCTGGTGCAGTCTGTAGTACTTGGTGCTGTCTGTAGTACTTGGTCCAGTCTGTAGGACCCGGTGAGGTCTGTAGTACCTGGTGCAGTCTGTAGTACTTGGTGCTGTCTGTAGGACCCGGTGAGGTCTGTAGGACCCGGTGAGGTCTGTAGTACCTGGTGCAGTCTGTAGTACTTGGTGCTGTCTGTAGTACTTGGTGCAGTCTGTAGGACCCGGTGAGGTCTGTAGTACCTGGTGCTGTCTGTAGTACCCGGTCCAGTCTGCAGTACCTGGTGCTGTCTGTAGTACCCGGTCCGGTCTGTAGTACCTGGTGCAGTCTGTAGTACCCGGTCCAGTCTGCAGTACCTGGTGCTGTCTGTAGTACCCGGTCCAGTCTGTAGTACCTGGTGCTGTCTGTAGTACCTGGTGCAGTCTGTAGTACTTGGTACTGTCTGTAGTACCCGGTCCAGTCTGTAGTACCTGGTGCAGTCTGTAGTACCCGGTCCAGTCTGTAGTACCTGGTGCTGTCTGTAGTACCTGGTGCAGTCTGTAGTACTTGGTGCTGTCTGTAGTACTTGGTCCAGTCTGTAGGACCCGGTGAGGTCTGTAGTACCTGGTGCAGTCTGTAGGACCCGGTGAGGTCTGTAGTACCTGGTGCAGTCTGTAGTACTTGGTGCTGTCTGTAGGACCCGGTGAGGTCTGTAGGACCCGGTGAGGTCTGTAGTACCTGGTGCTGTCTGTAGTACCTGGTGCAGTCTGTAGTACTTGGTGCAGTCTGTAGGACCCGGTGAGGTCTGTAGGACCTGGTGAGGTCTGTAGTACCTGGTGCAGTCTGTAGTAGAGTCCACAGGCGTTGCACACTGGCTCTCCAGCAGGGTTTCTCCTCCACAGTGTCGTGGTTGCAGTTGAACAGTTCACACACTGAGTTCCAGATCTCTGAGTCGCAGTCTGAGGACACACAGTAAAGCAAAACCTCGTCAATGTGCTGATTAGTGAGCCACCAGGCTGTTTTTCAAAATGATTGATTGACATTTTATTAGTTATTAGTTTACTAGTTTAGTAAATCTGTTAGTAAGACAGATCTGAGGAAGCTCAAACCAACTGAAGACGGCTGGTAAGTCCAAGTGAGACCAGATCAAGAGAAAACCAGAAGGTGACCCAGTTCAGTGTGTGTGCGTGTGTTTGTGTGGGAGTGTGTGTGTGTGTGTGTGTGTGTGGGAGTGTGTGTGTGTGTGTGTGTGTGGGAGTGTGAGGGTGTCTCTCACAGCTCTCCTCTTCGGCCTCAGCAGTGGTCTGTTGTTGGTTTTCTGTTGGAGGCTGCAGGTGTTACACAGGTGACCACCTGTGGTGTGTCTCGTCCACAGGGGGGCGCTGCTGGACCCACAGCTCACACACTGTCGCTCCTCTTAACACACATACCAACAAAAACATGAAACAGCATGCAGACGCACAACAGGCAGGTGCAGCTCACACGCACAGGTACGCATCTCACCTGGGAGGCTGCCCCACGCCTGAGAGGAGGAGGAGGAGAGGAAGGCAAGATTGCCATGGTAACTATTCCATCCAAGCATTAAGGAGGGGAGGCAGGTGGGGGGCCGGGTCAGAGCTGGATCACCATGTAAGGATGTGGAATTGAGAGGTGGGGTGTGGGCGGAGCTCAGTGACTGACAGCTGGAGTCGTCCAACCGCTGACAAGAATTTACAAACTGGTGAGTGGCA
This sequence comes from Scatophagus argus, assembly GCF_020382885.2. Classification (NCBI taxonomy): domain Eukaryota; kingdom Metazoa; phylum Chordata; class Actinopteri; family Scatophagidae; genus Scatophagus; species Scatophagus argus. The sequence goes on from NC_058500.1 coordinate 436,977, forward strand.
GCGGTACAGCGCTCGGCCTCATGTGACACGTTCAGTGATTGGAGGAAGGTGTGGAAGGGGGCGGGGCTAACCTGCAAGGAACAGAAATCAGATTTGCATTCTCGAAGCACAGAAAAAGAGACACGAGGGTTGTTTTTAGAGTCCGACCTTCGTGTTGAATCCTGATGTTGTCATAGCAGCAGAGGACCAATCAGCTGGCTGCAAATAGTCTGACATCAGCACTGTGTCTGAGAGGAGGGAGAGCAGAGCTCCTGTCTGAGTAAAAACAAACACTGTGTTCATGTATTAAAAGACAAAAATACACGCAGTACAAGTATCATCAGCAGATCATACTCAACAGTCAAAGTGTTCCATTGATTTCCTATTTATTGTTGATTTATTGATTTCTGATTCCTGCCGTCGAGGTGGAGCTGATTTTATCATCTGTGTGGTTTTACTGATGAATATTTTATAAATAGATCACATGTTGGTGTATAAAAACAGAAAAGTACTCCAGCTGACAGGTGATGCAGTACAGTACAGAATTTTGCACTGAGAGTAAGTAACTAATAAGTACAAGTACCTCAGTGTTGTATTCCTTCAGTGCTCGTCACACACCACATGTACTCTGTTAGCAGAAACACACGTGGATTAAATAAATAAAAGGCAGAAGAGATGAAACCAACCTGAGAAAGTTTCGTTCCTTCAGAGGAAAAGTCAAAGCGATGCTGACGCTGCGAGCTGCTCAGCCCGTCTGTCTGCTCTGAGCCCGCACACAGACAGGCAGGAGCACAAACAGGAAGTCAATCCACTTCCTGCTCTTTTCAAATGATTTTTAACTCTATTCATTATTTGCTTTAAAAAAGAGCTTCATTAGTAAGTGCGTGGAAAGTAATTAAGCACATTAAAGTGGGTACTGTTTGAGGTACTTGTGGCTCACTTTACTGCTACTTCATATGTCTGTTACAATATGATGCAGTATTAGAACTGCAGTCAAAGCAGGCCCACTTCAACCAACTACAGCATTAAAGTACTGCCAACGTTTTACTGCTTGTGAATACTAATGAATACTTTGACATTTGCAAAGGATGTGAGTACTTCCTCAAGGTGAAGCTGCTGGTCTGGAGTCCAGGGTGCAACACCTGTGGACTCTGGAGTCCTGACCAGCAGCAGGACCATGCGAGTCCCACAGGCAGTCCTTGAAACTGATGTGAAAGATCCACATTCCCTGTTGTTTTCTATGAGGACACATTTTCTCCCACGGTCCATGAACACAGCACAGTGTGTCTTCAGGAGTTTCTTAAGGGTTCCTTAAATGTTCCCATAATTACTGAAGGTTTTCTTCTTGTCACGGTCTTGTACTTGTTATGTCCATGTGTGCTCCCCGTACTGTTTGTCCCTCCTCCCCTCCTGTCCAGGTGTTCACCTGGGACAGAAGTGTTTTTACTTGTTGTTTAAACAGTGAGAGGTAAACATGAAGGTACGTGTGACTCACTGCGAGCCGGAGGAGAATAAGAAGACATCTTCACTGTGAGCGACTTGCTTCACAGCAGCCCAACAGTCCGAACTTAAGCTGCAACTTAATTCCAAGCTAAACAGACAAATTGTCATATTTTTCGGATCTCTTTGCCATTAAGTTTTGTTGTAGTTTCCTCCCGCATTTGTTGTTTTCTGTTTCCTGTTATTTACTTTTTATCTTGTGCTTCTCTCATCGTATTCCTGCAGGAGACTCCGTGGAAACCAGTTTTACAGCTGAAAAATATCTTTCAGCGTGAAAGTGACCTCAGCAGACTCGCTGAAGGAGAAAGATGACTGGTCAGTCGGTCAGAAGCGAGAGGCGTGTCTCTGCAGCAGCGCAGGGTCCACCAGGCTTCTCTGCAGGGGCAGGTCCAATGAGAAGTCAGTGGGCGGGGCCTGCAGGCGCTGGCGGGGAGGGCGGCCCCCCCTCTGAGGGATGGGAAGCTCAGAGTGGTGAGCAGGAAGAGGAGAGGAGAAGAAGTACGGGTGGAGGAGGGCCTGCAGAGAACACAGACACCAATCAATACATCAATCAATCAACCGATCAATCAGCTCAGCCAGGTGCAGGTCAACACCACAAACACACGCTGTGCATTGACCAATCATCTATAAAAACAAAAAAATACTTTTGATCAATTAACAGTTTGAGTCTCTGGCTTGACAATCTGTTGCGCATGATTCAGTTCAGTCGTTTCATCTGCCATCAGAAGCTGACGTCGCCACCTGCAGTCCAAAACCCAGAGAGATCCGGATCAGTGCGACGTGACACAGAACGAATCTGATACACACCGGACGGGTTCGGATCCCCCAGTGTCTGAGGCCGGCACAGTTCTTGTGTTTCTGACCCAGACTGTAAATAAATGCAGTCAAACAGAGGAAAGAGACACAATTTCACTTCCTGTTTCCTACCTGTCTGGCAGAGCAGCGCTGTTTGGACGGATAAACCAGAAACTTATAGAGCAGGTCGATGGCCTGAGGGGACGTGTCAGGGACGATCTCTTCCAATGGGATTGCTGGATTCTCCTTAAAGGTTATTTTATTGTAATCTGGCAACTCCACCATCTCCTGCAGAGAGACAGAGAGCATCAACATGCTGTGATGCCATCACAGATCCACTACCCGCACAGAACTGACCAAGAACAACTGGAGTCCAGGCTGGTGACAAGGGAAGACCGGGTCTATTAACATCCCCAGACTCTCAGACTCTGGAATCCTGCATCCTGACTACACGCTGATGGAACAGCCATGAGGATCCTCAGTATCCTGGACACGCAGCCTAAGCTGGGGATCAAACCACCGACCCTCTGATTGGCGGATGACCTGCTCCACCTCCCGGACCTGACTGGTGATGCTCGTAGGCCCTCTTAAGAGACCTGGCAGAGTCGCACTGTGCACCTCTGTCACTACATAGTGAAGCTCCAGCTTTTCACTGGAGGCTTTAATGTGGACTCGTGTGTTCGGTTTCTGTCTGCGTGTGGGTCTTACAGGCCAGCTGTCCTGAGTCGGGGTTCCCAGCACTCGCAGGACGCAACACAGCTGCTCAATGTCGTTCTCTCCAGGAAACAGAGGAGACGAGTTCAACAACTCGCCAAAGATACAGCCCACCGCCCTGCAACACACACACACACACACACTCAGCTCTGCACTGCTTTAAAGCTGCTGGTCAAACGAGTCAGGCTGCAGTTCAGACGTCACGTCTGGTCAGCAGATTCGTTCCGAGTGTCCACGGCTGCATGCGGTCGCTTCAGGCTCACCACAGGTCGACTCCCTCGTCGTACTTTCTGGCTCCGTACAGCAGCTCAGGCGCTCGGTACCACCTGAACACACACGGGTTACACACTGCACGTACCTGTACTACACAACCACATCAAGTGTGTGTGTGTGCGTGTGTGTCTGTGCATCACCTGGTGGCCACTTGGTGGCTGTACAGGCGGTCTCCCTGCTCACTGAACAATCTGGCCAGACCAAAGTCTGCGATCTTCAGGTGACCTGAAGAGCTGATGAGGAGGTTTGCTGGCTTCAGGTCCTACACGAACACACACACACACACACGCATCAGGGCTTTAACTCTGAAGGGAACAGAAACATCCTGCTGTCCTCCATCTTATTTGAGTGTGTATCCCATTCAATCTGTTCTGGACACAATCCCACAATGCACTGTGAACACAGACTCCGTTTCAGAGGGAAACTCACCCGGTGCATGACGTTGTTGTGATGCAGGAAGGCCACGCCCTTCAGCAGCATCATCATGTAACCTTTGACCTGAGCCGGGGTCAGAGGTCGCTCGGAGTTCCTGATTACCTCAGAGAGGTCGGACAGCATGAAGTCGAACACCAGGACGAAGCCCGTACCGTGAGGGAAGACGTCCTTCAGCTTCACCACCTGAGGAAGAGGAGGAGGAGGAGGAGTGTGAGGCTGACCTCTGACCCCAACATGGCGTCCTCTGACACTCACATGTTGGTTGTCCTCGATCTCCTGCAGGGCCTTGATCTCCCTCAGAGCCTGGTTGGGGATGCCGTCCTCCAGTCTCCTCAGGGCCACCTTCTTCAGAGCCACCGTCTCTCCTGTCTGACACACAACATTCAGTCCGGTATAATCAATACACTCATTATTGACGGGGCGATCACTGAGACATGACCACAGACTTACTGACAGTCAGAGCATTTTTGTTTAAAAACCGCCTTAAATTATGAAGCAGCTGTCACACAGTTTTTCTGTCGTGTCTCACACCGACTGAGTGATGATGAATACGAACAAATATAATGTCAGCTAAAGGTGAGTGTTGCCGCAGCACGGTTACTTCGATGTGTTTGGCCTTGAAGACGATGCCGTGAGCTCCTTCTCCGATCCGACCGAGGATGCTGTACTGCTCCATGTCTTCACACTGGACTAACCAACCGGTCCGGACTGGTCTCTGGTCCCGTTCACTGATTACTTTCAACCAAATGTGCGCATTTAAATTAGATTTCATTTAGGTAACGTTCTCTTACTGTGGCCGGATGAGAGACAAAATGAAACGTCATCTGTGTTCTCAGTCCGGGCCTTAAACGTGCGGGTGACGTGTATATCGATCGTATCGATGAAAAGTGTGTGTTCTGATTCGGAAAATTTATGACATTTGAAAACACAGCAGTCTCTGCTGAAGGTTCCAGTTAAGAAGCCGACGACGAAAAACTCACATAAATAAATCTAGCAGTTCATTAACGTTGCGTTTATCGGCTCAATAACAAGCGGAGTGACAGGACAGTTAATCGAATACTTAAAACATTTTAACACCGCACTTTAATTCGGCGAGTAAGAAACAACCTGCTGCAAAGAAAAATCGACTCAACGACACACCCTGAACTGAGCTAACAGCTACCTGCTGGCTAACGTTGTCTTGGCGTGTTGCCTTGGTAACCTACGAGCAAAGCTAGCCCAGCTACACCAAATTCAACGAATATTTTCCTCTCGAAACACGTGTCGCACGTGTCCAGCACCAGTCAAAGAGACGCAGAATCACGTTACTTTTAAGTTATTGTAATTATGTCATTCTTCACGTGCAGGACGTGTTCGCTTAAACGTTTTATGTTCAACCGGCTAACGACAGATCCTCCGACAACCCGCCATGTTTGTTTACAGCGAGATCATGTGACTAGTCCGGCTACAGAACCACGGCAGGTAGAAAAGACTCACCTGCTGGTCCGTCAGTCTCTCATATGACGAAGTTTAAAAATGTTTTCACATTCAGCTTCAGTTCAAATAGGGAAATACAATAATTACTTACACTTCAGGTTTCATACATTTATGGTAAATACTTAAAAATATTCAAATAATTTAATTAAACACTAAATTTTATAACCAAACGTGATCATTTTACTGACTTTCCCTGAAGTCTTTCTATATGTATCAGTGTTTCGTATGTTCTTTCATATGTAATGAGTGCTTCTTCAACAGCAATTTCTTTTGCATTGCTTTCTTCTATTTGCTCTAATTCTATGGCTCCGGTGCGTGTTCCTTTTATTTTGAAATCAGGAAGTACTTGTTTTGCAGGGTATCCACGTCCTATGCAGAGCGATGTCCGGCATGCTAGTGGGAATGATTATGACACGGAAACGTTAACGTCGGTCAGACGCTCGGTGGTTTAGCGCCTGCTCGTGCTAATGCTAACGCTAACATGGAGCAGAAGGTTCTGCAGTACGAAAGCTTCATCAACGACGTGCTGAAGAGAGATTTACAGTAAGAGACACAAAGTGACTCACTGCAGACGCGCCACCACATTATTCTCACATTACACATCTGCATGCAGATGTGCTCCTCATGTTGTGGACAGTAGTGAAGTGCGTTTACTCCACCAGCGGCACTTCAGGAGCGCTCAGTTTCGACGTTGTGTTAATTCGTTCGATCTTTTCACTTTGTTCCGCTTCACACACGAATACAGCACAGCAGTGTTGTAATGCCATGTTTCAGACCTCAGAGACACATTCAGCTGCAACTGTGCTCGGAGGTACTGCAGCGTTGTGGCTACAATCCGCCGCTGAAACCAACGAAGAAGAACATGTGCGGAGAGCGCAAACTCCCAGGGTCGACCAGAAGCAGCGCCGACCCTGTAAATACACTCTACGCAAAAGGAAAGGCTTCTCGTAGAGCCAATCAGAGTTTAGCTTTTTGGATTAACGACGCGAGGCTCCTCTCCCTCCTTGGCCTCCTCTACCTCCTCTTCCTCCTCTTCCTTCTCTTCCTCCTCTCCCTCCTTGGCCTCCTCTACCTCCTCTTCCTCCTCTCCCTCCTTGTCCTCCTCTTCCTCCTCTCCCTCCTTGGCCTCCTCTACCTTCTCTTCCTCATCTCCCTCCTCTTCTCCTCTCCCCCTCCTTGGCCTCCTCTACCTCCTCTTCCTCCTCTCCCCCTCCTCCTCCTCCTCTCCCTCCTCTTCTCCTCTCCCCCTCCTCTTCCTCCTCTCCCTCCTCTTCTCCTCTCCCCCTCCTTGTCCTCCTCTCCCTCCTCTCCCTCCTCTCCCTCCTCTTTCTCTCCCCCTCCTTGTCCTCCTCTCCCTCCTCTTCCTCCTCTCCCTCCTCTCCCTCCTCTCCCTCCTCTTTCTCTCCCCCTCCTTGTCCCCCTCTCCCTCCTTGTCCTCCTCTTCCTCCTCTCCCCCTCCTCTTCCTCCTCTCCCTCCTCTTCTCCTCTCCCCCTCCTTGTCCTCCTCTCCCTCCTCTCCCCCCTCTTCCTCCTCTTCCCCTCCTTGGCCTCCTCTACCTCCTCTTCCTCCTCCCCCCCTCCTCCTCCTCCTCTCCCTCCTCTTCCTCCTCTCCCTCCTCTCCCTCCTCTTTCTCTCCCCCTCCTTGTCCTCCTCTCCCTCCTTGTCCTCCTCTTCCTCCTCTCCCCCTCCTCTCCCCCCTCTTCCTCCTCTCCCTCCTTGTCCTCCTCTTCCTCCTCTCCCTTCTCTTCCTCCTCTCCCTCCTTGGCCTCCTCTACCTCCTCTTCCTCCTCTCCCTCCTTGTCCTCCTCTTCCTCCTCTCCCTCCTTGGCCTCCTCTACCTTCTCTTCCTCATCTCCCTCCTCTTCTCCTCTCCCCCTCCTTGGCCTCCTCTACCTCCTCTTCCTCCTCTCCCCCTCCTCCTCCTCCTCTCCCTCCTCTTCTCCTCTCCCCCTCCTCTTCCTCCTCTCCCTCCTCTTCTCCTCTCCCCCTCCTTGTCCTCCTCTCCCTCCTCTCCCTCCTCTCCCTCCTCTTTCTCTCCCCCTCCTTGTCCTCCTCTCCCTCCTCTTCCTCCTCTCCCTCCTCTCCCTCCTCTCCCTCCTCTTTCTCTCCCCCTCCTTGTCCTCCTCTCCCTCCTTGTCCTCCTCTTCCTCCTCTCCCCCTCCTCTTCCTCCTCTCCCTCCTCTTCTCCTCTCCCCCTCCTTGTCCTCCTCTCCCTCCTCTCCCCCCTCTTCCTCCTCTTCCCCTCCTTGGCCTCCTCTACCTCCTCTTCCTCCTCCCCCCCTCCTCCTCCTCCTCTCCCTCCTCTTCCTCCTCTCCCTCCTCTCCCTCCTCTCCCTCCTCTTTCTCTCCCCCTCCTTGTCCTCCTCTCCCTCCTTGTCCTCCTCTTCCTCCTCTCCCCCTCCTCTTCCTCCTCTCCCTCCTCTTCTCCTCTCCCCCTCCTTGTCCTCCTCTCCCTCCTCTCCCCCCTCTTCCTCCTCTTCCCCTCCTTGTCCTCCTCTCCCTCCTCTTCCTCCTCTTCCTCCTCTCCCTGCTCTCCCTCCTCTTCCTCTCCCCCTCCTTGTAGTTTAAAAGTAAAAAAGCACAAAAACTAAATAAAAATTATCTTTCCACGAGTCTGTCAGAACAAATATTTAGTATCTGCTGAAATATATTTTATATTTACATTCGCAGCTTCAGTCACAAACAAAACACAAAGCAAATCTGACCTGTTTTATTGTTGTGCATTTTGCTTTAATTGCATTACCTTAACTTTATTTACATTCATTTTTATTATCAGGGACTTTATTTTGAAAAGTAAAGTTCACTGTGTGAGTTTGTGTGTTTGTCAGGAAGGTGTTGGAGCAGAGAGATTCAGTCTATGACAAGATCTCTCAGTACCTGCAGCTGAAGAGCACCATCCAGAGTCTGCAGGTGCACACACACACACACACACACAGACACACACACACACACAGACACACACACACACACACACACACACACACACACTCTCCAGCATTCAGAAAAAGAAAACACTGACTGACTGACGTTTCGATGAATAAAACAGCTAAATCTTTCTGGTTACTGGTTTGTGCGAGTGACTGAGTGATGTCACTGTGATGTCACTTCCTCCTCTTTGTGTGTGCGTGTGTCTGCAGGAGTCGGGCTCTCAGCAGCTGAAGACAGATGTGGATCTGGGCTGTAACTTCTACGTCCAGGCTGAAGTGTAAGCTGTTTCTGATGCTATGGACAGAGACGGAGAGACACACAGTGAGACGTCCTGCTCGTCTCTCCTCTACGTGTTTCCTCGTCACATGACGTCTTTAAGACATTTTGAACGTTTTGAAGTTTCTGATTTTCGCTCATCTCTGCTTGTTGTCGTGTCAGTGAGGACTCGTCCAGGATCTTTGTAGCAGTCGGTTTCGGTTTCTTCGTGGAGATGAACCACGACGAAGCTCTGCGATTCATCGACAAGAAGACAAGTCAGCTCACAGCGTCAGTTCATCATCACGTTCTTCTTCTTCTGTGGTTGTATGTCTGCAGTAACTGCAGAGTCATGTGTTAGCTTAGCGCTGGCTGTGCCCAGCATTACGAGTGACAGGTGCTAACTCTGCTAACGTGTGTTCCAGCTTCACGGAGCAGCTGACCAAAGACTCGGCTAAGATTAAAGCCAACATCCGCATGGTGCTGGAGGTCAGTTGGAAACCGTTCTCTCCGACGTGTCAGTGAATGCCTCTCACCCATCAGCAGCAGAAGGCGTTCACTGCTCACAAAGTTGTTTTGAACACAAAACTACAAAAAAACTGAGCACTGACATTTTCAAATAGTTTAGAGATATGTTTAGCAAAAAATATATAAAAATATACCTTTTTTCTATTGTAATTTTATATTTTCAGATGTATTTTGATTTTTTTCTTTAATCAGATTTTTTCCCCAGACATTTTGATAATTTTATTCAAACATTTTCCTGATTTTTGTTTTTTAGTTATTCCATTGATGTGTTTTTTTTCAGATATTTTATCATTTTTGAAGATATTTCTTTACACATTTTACATTCTGCTTTATTCATGCCATTCATCTATGCAGGTTAATGTGAAACTGGGCTGAAGCTTATTCTGACAATTCTCAGTTGGCTTCCTGTGGCCATAGGTGCTGCTTGTTAATCACTTCAATCATTAATAACCCACCTTAAATTTCCTATCTACTGATCTATCTCTGTCTCGTTTTACTCAGTACTGATGATTAATTAATTAAATGTAAGCACTGAATCAGATGTTAACAGGATTATGAGCAGATGAGAAATCTGATTGGCTGCTGTCTTCTTCTCTTCCTCAGGGTCTGCGGGAGCTGCAGGGACTGACAGAACTGCCAGAGAGCAGAAGAAGAGAAGTCGCCCTGTCTTTCCCACATGTTGGACAACCAGAGGACAGTTCGGTTCAATGATGTCTTTACAATATGGACATTTAATAGAACGGGGCTAACAGAATGAAGCTCCACTCACCGTGTCTGTAGTTATTACTGACACTGTGAGGAACAGATTGAAACTGAGCTGAAGGCTGATTTGTTTTCCTTTTGTGGTGGCATGTCCCTTTATTGAAGTCCTCCTCTTCTTCAGAGTCCCGGATGAGACTGGAAACGGGGAAACTGTTAGCGTAACTTCAGTGAAACTATGTGCAAGCTGTGGAGGTTGACATGGCTTCATGCAGGCTGTGATATTTGAGCGGTTCCCAACCTTTTTGTTCATCAAAATAACACTTGTTGAAGCAGTTGTGAGAATTTGAGTTCAGTTGGCCTTTAGTGTGGTTTCACTTTTAATTTGCTCTGTAGATGTGGACAGAACTGTTTTTCTTGCCTCTTGAGGTACGTTTCGCAATATGCAGGAAAAAAAACAGGAAGCTCTGTTGGTGCCACAATCACGTTATGTTGATGTGATGATCAGTTTGTTTCTTCTTTAAACATGTGATCAATGTCATAACAGTAGTAACAAAAACAACAGTTTTGAGAATGAAGCTCAGTGGATCTTAAAGATGCTCAGTTAACGACACTGAGCCTGTTGCCATGGAAACGGCTAAATAGAGGCAATGACATAAAGAGGCTGAGAGATCGCTTTTGAAATAGACTGCAGCTGGTCTGGAGCCAGCTGACAGTTTGAGCCCCAGTGTTTAACTGGCAGCTGCTGGCTTTGCTCAGAAAGTTGACTGAATGTTCTGCGTGTTCAGCCACATGTCATGGACTCCATGAGCAGGTTGAGTTTGTAAGTTTTTATCTCAGTTTGGTGTTAAAAAGATCTATTTTATATTCAGTGTATCTGTTACACTGAAGTCCACATTTCCCCAGTGCTGTTTGACGGCCGCCAACCAAACTCTGTTCAGTATTCTGAACGCCTTCATCAGAGAAAGTTTATTTTGAAACAGCTGAACGAACGGAAGAGGCGGGGCATATTACGTCAGCATCCCGCGCCTGCTGAGACGGCACAGTGCGCTGCGTCAAGTTTCACACAATCAAGCTGAAAACATACCGGAATTAAGTCAAGGTGCGACTGTTTTCCTTCAAAATAAAAGACAACTCATTTTTGTCAGGGGTGGACACGTGCATATCCTGAACTTCCTGAACCTTCAGTGCAGTTCAGTGTGATGAAGAAACTACGTGACTGAAGAGTCAGCACCTGTTAAAAAATAAGACACCAAACACCAACACCAAATTACAATGTGAGCAGCAGAATGAGTGAAAAGACATTTAATTTTACGAACAATAGTTAAAATACATCTCACCGGTGCTTGCACAGTGACCTCAGTGTTCACTGTCGCCACTTTTACTAAGTTAAAATTCGTTTCTGATGGGGTTCGTACGCAACAGACCTTTTTATGCTGAAGTCAGTCACCGGAAGTGTAAGAGTTTGACTTGTCGGTGACTTGACGCTGGTGAAAGTAGTGAGGGGGCGTTTTTTCCTACAGGAAGAAACTGGGAAAACAAACATTAAGTAATGAATTTAGTCTTCACAGACGACGGCTTGAGCCCGCACACCGTAAATAAACAAGCAGGCGGATTTTACAAAGTACTTTTGCTCCGTGTCGGACATCTCTGGACGGACTGTGGTGAACTCTGTGGATCCGCAGTCAGCAGCGCTGTTTGGGGGCTGACGCACCAGCAGGAGGGGAAGGCGGGGTGAGGGGCTGTCACAGCAGCGGGCTAGGCTAGCTGTTTAGCGCGCTATGCTAATAGCGTCAGTCTCCGGAATACCCAGAACTTGGGAGAAACTTTGTGAAGTCTAAAACACGAGCAACAGCCTGTCGTTTAAACGGCTGCCCCGGAGCCCTCTGAGAAGATAATAATACTGCAGCTTTACCGCTAAAAGCGGTTAGTCTGACAGCGTTAGCATTGCTAGTTAGCCAACTAGTTAGCTCTTATCATCGTTAGTCAACACGTCCAGGTCCTTGATAGCGAGGATGAAGCGGAAATAAAAACACCAACTCACGTTTTGACGTCTGCTGAGATATACTGAACTCACATTTTTATGCTATCGGACAATAATGAACATCGGTATGTAATTAGCACCAAGTTTGTTCCGGCTGGTGCGTAAACGCGCCTGTTCGTAGTGTCCAGAACGTATGTTGACTCTGTAATTTTAGTTGGTGTTGTTTTTTGGCCGTGTTTGTCGCACTAAGCGGACTTGATTTTCGAGCTGAGGGTTTTGTTGTTATGGAGGGACGGGAGCCCAGCGGCAGCTCGCAGCAGTTACATAACGCCAGCGGGTCGCGGGAGAAGCCGCTGAACGTCGCCTCCTCAGCCGGGCCCTGACAGCCGTAAACTGCTCCGACAAACCCCCAGCACACACACGGACACCACAGCAGCATGGAGGAGGTGTGAGCCTGCTGGGAGACACCGGAAACTGAGAGACTAGACGGAACACTGAGCTGAACATGGAGTCAAACCCGCTGATAAACGGTAAGAGACGCTGCTAATGGAGGACAGCGTTACGCCCCTGCACTGTGTGCGTGTGTGTTTATGCAGTTCACAGGAAGGCAGCAACGTTGCAACAGGTGTGTGGAAGCTGCTGAGGCCTGCAGCTCAGTGTGTGTGTGTTTTGAAGGCTCGGCCAGATGTTTTCATGCAGCTGGCTGCCAGCAGCGTGTAGAAACCTGCAGTGTGACAACACCTCCACGCTAACCAAGCACATCTGAGAAGGCAGGTTGTACACGTGTCCGTCCTCTCTGAGCCACCTGAGCCGACGAGTTCTCACCTCAAGAGGGGTTTGAACACCTAAATGATCTAAAATGTGTTCAGCTCACCACTCACTTAGACTGTCTCGAATTTATTTTTGTTGATTAATCTGCCATTGAGTCTCTTGAGGAAACGTTTAGTGTGTAAAATATCAGATAGTACAGCCTGAGGCGAGGCCTTCAGATAGTCTGACAAACAAGTACAGCAGGAAAAACAGTAAAGTATAACTTTGTACCGAATCTGGTTTTTGATTGGGCCTCGGATATCAAGTTGACGATTGGAGACGTGATGTTGACTGTTACAGAATCAGAATCAGAATCAGAATTCCTTTATTTATCCCTGGAGGGAAATTCTTGTTCTTACAGACATTGCACATGCAGTATTCCCGACCAAGAAAGGAGAAAAGTGCGAAGTATAAAAAATAGAATAAACAGTAAAGATAGGATAAACAAAAACTAAAATCTCAAAAAGTACAGGTATTTACAAAAACTGTATTCAAATTTTTTAAAAAGAATTTAAAATGCAGGTATGTACATGTTACCACGGAGACACGTCAGAGTCAGTGATGTAATATTCACATGTTGTCATGGCAACACTGACACACTGTGATGTGTGTTGGTGTTAGTGAGATACCACATGTTTGTGATCAGATGTGTGTTGATGAAGAGGAGTCTGAAGAGGATGAAAATGTGACCCACTGACGTGTCATGTAGATGTTCTGATCTGAGGTCAGCAGCAGGTCCACCATAGAGTAGCCTACTGGTTTGAAGGTCAGGCTGTCACTGTCCTCAGGTCAGGGGGGGGTGCACCTGCTCAGAATGTGAGAGTGAGTTTGTTTTCAGACGGACTCGTGTCCAGGCCTCAGAACGAGCTGCGGCGGAGTTCTTTGGTTTCCACTGAAGTTCTTGTTGGGTTATTTTCCGTCTGCGTGGTGGGAAGCTGGTCTTGACTGTCGTATCACCGGTTCTATCACCAGTTCCATCTTTGAGGATGTGTGGGTGCCCCGCATTTGATGTTCTGACACACTGATGTCAGGAAGTGGAGAAACCACAGCGAAACAGGATGTGGCGGACAAACCACACTCTTCTTCTCTGGTGAAGAAATGGTTTGCTCTCTCACTCTTTCTTTCTGTCTGAGCTCCCCCTCTTCCTCAGCTCTGCGTTCACGTTTCAGAAACTACAGGATGATAACAGGAACACACGCTGCTCAGCACTGACATGGACACGTGGCGGCCATGTTTACCAGCAGGCGATGCGCACTCACAGCCGTCAGTCCACTATGTCCTCTGGTGGGGGTGCACATGATCCTGCTGGGTGAGCAGGACGGACAGGAAGGCAGCGGACAGAGTTTATAATGAGAGCTGCACTTCCTGAAATGTCCCCATCCTGCAAATCCACCACCAACTTGTGATTTAAACTGGTTTTTCAGCACTGACGGCTCAGGATCATAAAAATCCACGGGTCAGTGGGTTGATGTCCTGATGTCTGTCTGCCTGCCTGCCTGTCTGTCTGCCTGCCTGTCTGCCTGCCTGCCTGTCTGTCTGCCTGCCTGCCTGTCTGTCTGTCTGTCTGTCTGTCTGTCTGCCTGCCTGTCTGTCTGTCTGTCTGCCTGTCTGTCTGTCTGTCTGTCTGTCTGTCTGTCTGCCTGCCTGCCTGCCTGTCTGTCTGCCTGTCTGTCTGTCTGTCTGCCTGTCTGTCTGTGTCGATGCCTCTCTCTCTCTCTCTCTCTCATTGTCTTTCTCCCTTGGTTACCATCGATGAAAGGTCTCTCACCATGGCGATGGTTTCCAAGGTGTTTGATAGGTTAGTTGCATAATAGGTCAGCCAATGGTAATGAGGCTCATTTGGCTGAGTGGCAGCTCTTTCACTCTGATCAGCTTAATGTGCACCTTCTCAAAGCTTCACTTCCTCATCACGAGTGCTTCAGTTTGATCCGCTCAGCGTGTGTGTACGACGCACACACACACACACACACACACACACACACACACACACGACAGCCATCTGACCGAGCGTCACGTAGACGTCGCTGTGCGCTGAGTCCTAAAATCTGAACGTTCGCTTCCCGCACATTTCAGCTGTAAAACAGTCATCAGCCGTCGCTGCTTGTCCACTGAACGTGTTTGGATTTGGACTGTTGCTCCAAATTTGGTCTTTGGAAACCCAAATGTGCAAATTTTTAAAATTTAAATTTGTAATGTAAATTTTACATCACTTTGAGTTCTGGGGGCTTGTGCTGAGCACAGTTGATTGATCGCTCATGAAGCTGGACAGATGAACGAGGCCACAGGACCCTCGTGGATCAGGAATGTGGATGTGATTGTGTGTTGTGAATGTGAGCCAACATGCTGCTCTCAGGTTTGTGTAACACTTAACCTCGTCTGCGTCAGACAGGAACTGATCCCGAATCAGCTCGTCTTAGCTTAAATGTGTGTGCTGACCAGCCTCGCTCATCGCACATCAACGCTGCATCGTTTCTGCTCACACGTCTTGTCTCAGTTTTGGTTTCGTGATGTTGGTGGAGGTTTCTTTGTTTCAGGCGAGATAGATGCGTTCACTGATCATGGCAGAAGCTGTTAGCTACAGTTTCAATCTGTCTGTCTGTCTGTCCGTCCGTCCCCCCCCCCCTCAGCCATGGACCCCTCCATCACACTGTGGCAGTTCTTGCTCCACCTGCTGGATGACCAGCGGCAGCGTCACCTGATCTCGTGGACGGGCGAGGACCGCGAGTTCAAGCTGCTGGACGCTGAGGAGGTGGCCCGACTGTGGGGCCTCCGCAAGAACAAACACAACATGAACTACGACAAGCTGAGCCGAGCGCTGCGATACTACTATGACAAGGTACTACTGCGAAAACTACTAACTACTGACAATATTTATGTTGCTACAAACACAAGATAAACGACCTCACGCTGAGGCGTATTTCTATCAGTAATCCATTATAGTACTGGACTCCAGTACTACTGTAAAGTGCTACTAATACTTCTGCTTTTGCTACTGCGTGTACTATTCCCACTGCTACGTAGCACACAGAGCATCCATGACAAGCAGCCTGACAGTACTGCAGCAGGTGTAGTGTTTGTACTGCGACGTCTCTGCGTCGTCCTCAGTCGGTTTGTCGTCTTCTCTCAGAACATCATAAAGAAGGTGAGCGGTCAAAAGTTTGTCTACAAGTTCGTCAGCCAGCCCGACCCGTCCCTGCCCGAGGGGGGACGCGGCGGAGAGGAGGGCCAGAGGAGGGACGGCGCCGAGCCAAACGGCCAGTCGAAAGGCCTCGGGGGCGGGGGCTCACCCTGTCCGTCAAAGGGCCTCCCCCAGGTGTGCTTTCTTTTCTACCTGTGCAGTTTCTGCAGCTTATGGCCACTGACATGATATGAATCCGCTGATTGATTGAGTGATTGATTTCTGTATTGATCCCCAGCGCTCATCGCCCAGCAGCTCCCAGAAAAGCTCCCGCAACGACTACATGAAGTCTGGCCTCTACTCCACCTTCACCATCCAATCACTGCAGGCCTCGCCCAGCCCACGACCAATCAAAACAGAGCTGCTTCTGCATCAAGACCCCACCGCTAAGGTTGATCGCCCGTCCCGAGAGGTGAGAGAGAGAGACAAAGAGTGTGTGTGTGTGTTCACAGATCAGCGCTGCCTGCAGCCTTTTCACACACACACACACACACACACACCAGCAGCTGGTCTCAGATCAGCGTTCGGCTTCTGCAGAGACCTCAGATTAGGGATCAGATGTGGGACTCTGTGAGCTGAACTTTGAGCTTTCCTCTGTGCTCCTCTTCAGGTCTGCGTGTTAGCAGAGTCTAAAGCGGCTCCGTCAGTAGGTGGCGCCATCGACTCGGCTCTGCAGGTGATCGTCACTCAGCCGTCTCCCTGCCCGACTCCCGCTCTCAGCCCTCAGATACCGGCCGGCGCCGCCAGCCAATCACAGGTCAGTATCAGTATCAGAGTCGTGTCTGTAGATCAGACTCAGCCTTTAATATTCAGGAAGGGTGCCAAGCTGATGGAGGAGGAGGAGGAAGCTGTGGCTCAGGTACAGGTGAGCACCCCCCCCCCCCATGTTCACAAAGCTCTCGTCTCTCTCTTCCCCAGAATCCTCCTGTGCCTCCTCTGAGCGACCCTCCCCAGATTTATCTGACCAGCGTCGGGGACCCTTCCTCCCTCATCCCCCTTGGTCATGTTGGGGGTTCGGTCGGTCCCGTCCCACCCCCACATGTGTCGATGGACCCCCAGGGGCCGCAGCGGGACGACTGTGGGGGAGCCAATAACCCGGCCGGCTTCCCCCCTCACCCCCACGCCACTCCTCCCCCAACCCACCCCCCACCTGTCTTTGTCATCATCAACCCCCCTCCCCCCCAGCAGCAGCAGCCGGTGGCGGCGGCAGCCATGGCAGCTGCTCCTCCCACTGAGGCTCCTCCCCTTCCCTCCGTTCCTCCCACCCCCACCCGTCCTCCCCCTGCCCCCATCATCATCAAGGAGGAGAACCTGCCGTCAGAGGAGGAGCTGCTGCAGATGGTGTCTCTGGAGGAGAAGCAGGTGGAGGAGGTGAGAGGAGCGGGACTTCAGATGAGCTCAGAGAAGCCATCTGATTGGCTGAGTTGGTCAGGAGATCAGACAGAAATGCTAAATAATTTGATGTCTACGTTTATTTTTATTATTTGTCATGTTTTTAATGAGTTGATTTTTGGCTTTGGTTCCCATCACGTTGATGCAGCGTTTGCTCGCCTCCAGCTGATCACTTCTGCTCCTTCCAGGTCTCTCAGCTGATCTGCGACTCGGGGGAGCCCGAGTCCCCCCTCGCCATGGCGGAGAGCCCGTCCCCTCTCTGCATGGAGTCCGGGGTCGGAGACCAGCAGCTGGTGACCGAGGGCGGGGCCACAGGTGACAGGAAACGAGCGTCGATCTGTTGGAATCCGTCAGCTGGTGTCGGTCCGTGTGCTCAGACGAGTGTCTCTCTGTCTCCGTCAGGTTCCTCCGTCCCTCCTGCCACGTCCTCCTCAGCTGCGAATCCTTCAGCCACCTCGACGGCGGACTCCGTTCCTCCCAAACCAAAGAAGCCGCGGGGCCTGGAGCTGCCCTCCTCCCCCTCCCTCCCCCCTGGTCTCTCCCTGGATAAGGTGAGCAGCTGCCCTCAACAAAACACGCTTTCCTTACCTGAAGTAACTTGCAGGCTTGATAACAGGTCTGTGACATCATATCCTGTTTCCTCTGCAGGTGAACGCAGCTGTTAACAGCTTATTGGCTCCTGGATCAGCGACCAACACGCTCACCCCGACGGTCATCACCTCCCACGCTCTGGTACACTCTCACGTGCCTGTCTGTCTGTCTGCCCGTCTGTCTGTCCATCCGTCTGTCTGTCTGTCTGTGAGACCTCCATTTGTTTGTTTGTTCTGATTTTGCGGTCTCATGTACGTGCTGTTCCAGACTCCGGTCCTGCTGACTCCCAGTCCTCTTCCCTCCACCATCCACTTCTGGAGCACGCTCAGTCCCATCGCTCCTCGCTCGCCGGCCAAGCTCTCCTTCCAGGTAATACACCGAGCCATCAGCACGTGACTGTGACCGGGCAAAAGCAGGAAGTTTGAACCATGTGACAGGAAGTGCTCTGCAGAGTGACTGCCAGAGTGAAACATCAAAGCAAGTCGTTTGAGGATTAGCTACACCCTCGTATTGAGCGGAGGGGCAAAGTCTGACTCTTACAGAGTACTTTGACTACTTCAAGTAAATGTATCTGAAAATATTTTAGTACTTCTTTCTGTCCCCATGTGAGGACAAAGAGTCGAGTCAAATCAAATGAAAATAAATTGAACAGGAAGTTTGATCTGCAGGCTGAAACCACATTGAGAACAAACGCAGGCTTCAGACCTCACACACACCAGTTTGTGCAGCAAGCGCTCACACACTCACACATGCTCACACACACATGTATGCGCACACACACACTCACACACACACACACACACACACGTTATCAGCTGCATGTTGGAATGAAAGTATAAAGTAGCAGAAGTTCAGAAGTACTACTTCCAGAAGTACTTACAAACCAGTCCTGGTTATTCATCCAAGTAAAAGTACTCGGTTACTTTCCAGGCCTGATGGGTCATGTGACCGTCGTGTGTCAGATGAAGATAAGTTGATCATCATCCTCCTCTGCTCTCTGTGTTCCAGTTTCCCACCAACGGCAGTAATCAGATCCACATCCCGGCTCTGAGCGTCGACGGCCTGTCCACCCCTGTGGTTCTGTCTCCCGGGCCGCAGAAGCCCTGAGCCGCCGGCCCTCCTGGCTGGGCGGACTGCATCTCGAGGATCCTGACTCTCTGTACTGAGACCAGGAAGTTTTGGGGCTCTGTGGCCTCACTGGTCAGGCCGGGAGGTTTGCTTCTCAGCAGCGGAACTCTGAACCCCGGAGCCCGAGCCTCCGAGAGCCTGAGAGCTGCAGGACGCTGGTCCTCGTTTGTTTCGGAGCGACGAGGGCTCGAGGAGGTGCAGGGATTCCTTTTCTTCTTCTACTGAGGGCTGCAGCTTCAGTCCAAGCAGCAGGCTGACTTTTTGAAGGGACAAACTGGAACCTGGAGACACATTTAATATCACTTGGTGATCGATGGACTGACTGAAGACGTTTCCTGTCAGCTCGTCTGGGACTCAACAGGAAGGACTTTTTATCTCAGATCTCTTCGTCTGTTTGTCAGAAAGCGTTCCTCTCTTTCTGTGGGCTGATCCCAGTGCAACGGACTCTCTGGGGGCCGTCATGGCTCCTGGTTGTCCTGGGAGAACTGGATTGTCCTCTCACATGAGCGCTTTAGAAACTCTGTCCTGCTGGACTCCCTCACAAACCGCCTTTAGCTCCATTTAAGGGTTTTTGCTTCGCTCTTATTGGTCGACCTTTTCTCCAGTTATGCATGGCCTGTTATTGGACTCTGTGTCGTTCTGAACTGACCAATCACAGAGGAGCGATGCTGACGATGGAGTTTCTACTCAGCCAAGTATTTTGTCTACAGACGTGTTTGTGTGTCTTTAAAGTGCAGTGAGGAGTGACGCCCGCCGGGTTTTTATTGAGCTCCCCTCCCGTCGGCTTTGAGCGGTTCAACGCGTTTTATTCTTAATGACGACGAGTCGTTTTGCTTTCAGATTTCATTCCAGACTTGCAGCTTTGCCTGATGATGTTTTTTCCTGAAAGGCTCAGAGTGTTAATCTGCAGCCATCTTGCCACGATTTATCCGTCCTCGGCTTTGAAAAACACTTTTTAACGCGAGCGTCTGCGCTTCAGCGGGATTGTGTCTCCCATCCAGGACCATCTCTGCCTCTGATGTGGTGACGAGATGGCAAAACAATGTCAATGAACAAGTCAATCCTTTCAAAGAGTTTGAATTCTGAACGGGAAAATCTGCTACAAACACCACCCAACCAGAGCAGCGAATAAAAGAAGGAACGCTGAGGCGCGGCGGCCGAGTCCTCTGACGGTCCGAGTCCTCTGACGGTCCGAGTCCTCTGAGGTGTCTGATGGAAAAGCCAAAGTGAGGCTGAATCCTTGTGGTTCTCCTCATCAGACTGTTGTTGTTGTTGTTGTTCCTGATGCTAGCTGAGCTCTGTGGTTGCCACGGTAACCCACCCCCCCGACTGTTGCTGTTGCTGTCGTTGCTGCGGAGCCGAAGCTCCTCGTGTTGACGCGTTTCTATGCTTCTGTGTGTGACTGCGAGGCTGCTGACACACACGCGTCAGGAACCGGCGAGGCCGAGCGGCGGTTCTCATCACACACGTGGTTTCAGTCAGACTCCAGATGAGATCTGAGACACACATGTCTGTGAGTCCGCTCTGTCCCAGGTGCTCGCAGTCCGTTTCATTAATCTGCCAGTTAGTTTGGCGTGTAAAAAAAAAAAAAGCCAGCACTAAGGTCCTCAGCAGGACTCGACTGCTTCTCTGATCCGGTTCAGCTGCCACACGGGGCCCCTCAGTGGACCTGTGGATCCGGTCTGGAACCAGCTATTAGAACGCAGAACGAGTTCTCTGAACCCTTCGGTCCTTTTGTCTAACTCGTGTATTCAGCCTCAGTTCGGTTCCTGACGGCGTGATTTCCCGGCCTCAGCTGTGCCGTAAACGCAGCACCAAGCCATCGTGTCCGACTGTTCTCTTCTTTACAGCATGATTCTATTTTTCTACCAGAGATGGAGACTTTTTATTGTGTGGCGTTCAAACAGCCTTAAAGAATTCAGAGCAGAAGGAGGAGGAGGAGGCCGTGAACAAAAAGCCATTTTCTTTAACGAGAAGCTCTGAACGTCACGCTGACGTTTCTCTCACCAGCAGAACATGACGAATGTTTTCGGAGTCGTTAGTCAGCGCGTTGCATTGTGGGTAACGTCCAGGCGCCTGCCACGCCTGCTGGAAGCACACTGTAGAAAATGATGTGCCAGGTGGAGTCATGATCTTCAAACGTTCAGGGAGGATCAGCGGCTGACTGTGACTCAGCGAGTCTTTAGGGAAGCTCGACGGTACGTCATTAATCACAGCATCAGCTGATCGTTGATTGATTTGCGTGAATGGATGGAACACAGCAGGAGATGATGAAGGGACAGACCGACTAACTGATGTTAAAGGGATAGTTCAGCTTTTTCAACGTGTGGCTGTAGGCGAGACGAGAGGAGCGAAGCAGCGGGAGGCTAATCGATGTTTTCAATCCACCTCAGCAGAACGTCGCATCAGTTTGCACGTGAACGTTTCGTTTTGTTTCACCTCGCTGTCCCGCAGCCATGTCACCAGTCAGCCACGCCGTCCCTTTAAGATGAATGATGATTTGATTTGAACATTTGAAGCAGGTGAAAGACTGTGGCATCCAGGACGGCCTCGTTTGGCTCTGACTTGTAACGAGGTTCCAAATGAAAATCGGCACGTTATTTTTGTCTGTAGATCACAAACGGCGGCGGCACATCAGATTGCTCGTCGTGTCACGTCGGGCTGATGGCCGCACGAGCGCGTTGTTTTCACTGATCTGTTGGCACTCTGAGCTTCCTGACTGATAGCCACACCGCTGCTGGTTGCTATGGACACGACTCCATCCGGTGCTGTGACATCACAGCTTCATCTCAAAATGAATTGATTCTGAACTGAGATCAGAGGTCAAACCTGTGATTGGACGATTCCTGCAGCAGCTCTGTGAACGTCAGCTCAGCTCTTACACCCATGTGGCCATAAGTATGTGGACAGGGCACGACTCTGTTGCTGTGTCTTTAAGTCGCACGCCTCCTGCTGTCGCCAGGTGTTCGTCTTTGTGAACGGACGAAGAACCCGGTAACGTGTGATGGAACCGCTGAAGTCCTGGGCGGAGGGTAGTCATGAACTGGTTCTCATAGTTACCAGACAGATGGACTGACCGTATACTTTTGGCCACATGGTGTAACAGCTCAAACTCACCATCACTCCAGGTGTCCCATGATGCTTTGCAGCACGATGTCCTCAGACAGGAAGTTCTGACTCGTATCTTGTAATTTTAAACATGTTTTCTATCAGCAGGTGAAACGTTTCTGTACATAAATCTAATCTCTAAACTCTGTTCGCATGTGGCGCCGTGACTGTCAGATCCTGCGTGGCCCCGCCCCTCCTCAGCTGTGATTGGCAGAGGAGTTTATTGATGTAAAGGGGCGGGGCCTGCATTTATTTTTCTGAGACAGATTCTACGGGATCCATGCGTCGTTTAGTGGAGATGAAAAGAAAAGCTATTTTTATGGACATGACTTTGTTGGTGTAAATGTTCTACAGATGATTCCTACAGACACACACACACGCACACACACACACTGACAGGATGGTAATAAAACTATTTTGTTCCGTACTGTGTTGTGTGTGTTGTACGTGACGCATCGACCACATTAGCTCGCTGACTCAGCAGAACCCCCAGCAGTCCAGGTCTACACACGGTGACGATGATGATGGAGGAGGCGACAGGTTGGTCGTGACCACTTCGACACCGACGGAAACACAAACATGACGTCCTCGCACTGAATCAGCAGTGTGTGTTTGTCTCCCGTCCAGGCCTCTGGCGCCCCCGTCAGGAGGCTCAGAGCTCAGCAGGCAACAAAAGCTGAATCTGCTCTCAGGTCAGGTCTCAGATTCGGACTCATTGCAGACAGGTGTTGACAGGAAGCTGCTGCTCAAGTCAAACCTGAGACGATGGAGGGATGAGAGGAGTGAAAGATGAAGGCGCTTTGACTCACCTGCTCTCCAGGCTGTAAGTCCCTGTGAGGTATTTTCAGTAAAGTAGCAGTACTGCAGTGTAGAAGTCTTGAGCAGACTGTACTTACTCAATGCAGTACAGGTGTTGAAAGTACTCATCAAACAGAGGATGTTTTCAGTGTTGTAGTGTTATATATTTGTACTGTATATAATAGTATTAATATACCGCAGGTAAAGTATCAGCAGTAGAGAACTGAAAAAAAGTACCCAAACGCCACACGTGCTAAAATTTTGCTTTGATCAAAGTGAAAGGAAGCCATTTGAATACTGCGTGAGTAAACGTCTTGGAGTATTTGATTTTAATGTACTGAAGTATCAAAGTACAAGTAAATAGTTAATATTCAAGTAGGACAAAATGGATGTACTCAGGTGAAGTTACTGACTTGAATGAAAATACTTCATGTTGCTTGACTGCTGACGTCAGAAAACTCGTTTGAAGCTGTTTGTTGTTGTAGTTCTGCTCGCGGCCACCAGGCGTCACTGCAGTTTCCTGAGCAGAGCGTGTCGTCTCGGCGCTCGCGCTGTTTCAGCTCGGTGTTTCAGCTTCTTCTCTCAGACTGACTCCGTGGAAGCGCAAACCTGACAGGAGCTGCAGATCCACAGACGTCGACACGGTCATCAGTTTGTTTCTGGAGGCTCTACAGCAACCAATGGGTTTCCATGTTGACCCTCCCTCCCTCCCTTAGTTACCGTTGCTAAGGCTGTCAGGGCCTCCGCTTGATGAAGACACTTGACTCCAAACGTTGTACGCTCAGCTGTGATTGGACGGTCCATGTTGACGGGAGTTAATATTGGACCATCTGGTGTGCAGTTCAGGGGCCGTGGGAGAACAGAGAGGCTACACTCCGACTGTGCTTGAATGATGTTTATATTGTAATGTCACACTCCTGTGTGTCTTCCCACCACAACGCACACACACACACACACACACACTCTCCTGATGGGAGTGAATGTTTACTTCAGTGTTAATCCAAACTAAGCCGGATTGCAGAGGCAAAAGGATTGTTTTCACTCAGACAGGAAAGCACACAGACACACACATCAGTCTGTGTGTGTGTGTGTGTGTTATCTTCCGTGACACACACACACACACACAGTGGGAGTACAGACTGACACACACGTACAGATAAAAAAGCTTTGCATTATGGACTCTGAGACTGATCTGATGTTAAATCAGAACTTGGTCACTGAGCAGGTTTGTCTACTGCACATGCTCAGTTGTGTCTCTCGCTCACATGGAGAGGCGAAGTCCCCCTGTCCAAGTTAGACAGGAAATCATCTTTTAATCCTGTTTGAATTGTGCCACGAATTAGACACGACATGTTGAAAAGATTTTTAAAGAAAACAGTTTCATTTAGTTTGGTGTGAAGCTGCTCAGCGAACTTCAGCCGACGTCTCGACTCTGAAAGACAGGACACGTCTGTCCATCCTGTGAGACAGCCGTCTCATTGTTTCGTCTGGCGGTAAAGTCCCATCTGATGTTTGCAGGCCCTGACGTCCAGCTGAAGGACATGAGACACGTTCTCGTCCAGGCATCCACTGGTTTCTAAGGCCGGTCCTCCTGCGCTGCTCTGGGATCAGCTGTGTGTTTTTAAACAAGTCTCCAAGCTGGCAGGACAAACACCACTGAGCATGTGCAGTGGGCCATAACACCTGGAAGCTAAAACCGTCTTGGAGTCCAGTGTCCTGCGTCCACTGTGTGTCCACCAGCTGACACTGGGAAGAATCGGGATCCACGCTTCACCTCAGTGTGGTCATCCTCATCTTCATCGCTTGTACAGTAACATTGACTCACACTGAAGATTTACTGGATCTGTGTGACATCACCGATGACATCAACACATCAGTGATGTCATGGGGTCGTCCTGTCTGTCACATGACTCAGACTGTCACACGTTTACGGACAGTCTGTCCTGTCAGTTTCCTGATTTGGTAAAGATTCGGTCTCCATCCAGTGAGCCTGTTAGCCTGACAGTAAACACAGTTTGAAAAGTAGAAACAGAAACACCACGTTGCTCAGGAACCGTTTTTATTACCGCCATGATGCCTGGTTTGCTCAACTTCTGTTAGCCTGTTCTGCGAATTCCTTCACGACCTGAAAGCATCACAAGTTTAATACAGACTGCCGCTCAGTCAAGTCACAGTGAGGCAGCAGTTTATCAGCTCAGAACATTAGCAGCTCAGGACCCGGTTCAGTCAGAGTCCAGTTCAGTCTTGTGTTCAGAGCATGAAGTCAGCATGTGAGGGACAGAGCAGGGAGACATTCAGAGTCACTGGGAGAATCTGGAGCATTACGTCATGTTATCAGACTCCCGCCGCCACCCCACCCCTCCATCACCTCTACGCAGCATCCGAGCTCTGATTGGTGCGTCACCCAGTGGCCTATAAACTCCATTGGCTGATTCGAAGTCAGCTGCTGCGGACCTGACGGAGGACAGGAGAGGGTGGAGGAGGGAGGGAAGCCTCGGGTAAAAGCGGCAGCAGCGGGACTCAGTTCGTCCTCATCTGGATGACGAGAAGCTGAATAAACCGGACGTCCTCCCGCTGCTGCAGGACCCTGCGTGCGTTTCCACCGGCCCGCGGTGCCGCTGCGGCGCGGAGCGGAGCGGCGGGGCAGGAGGAGCTGCGGGTGGAGGAGGCGAGGTGAGAACAGCGGCGTCTGTCCTCCGGCACACACACACACACACACACACACACACACTGAGAGGAGCGCGCCGCACGCCACGAGGATTTCCGCTGTAAAAGCGAGACCGTTGCGTTTATGTGGGAAGATCATAAATACGACCGTCCCAGAACGCATCATCCGGCTGGTTTAAATGAAATAAAATCAGTGTGACACCAGAGCACGAGCTGCAGATCACCTGTGAAGTGGGGGCTGACTGTGTTGTGAGTATGTTTAGGTTTACGACCCAACACAGCCTGCACTCCCTGATAACAGGACTTCCGGTGTCTGCAGCTGCTGAGGAAACGTTCAGGAAGTCGAAAGAGAGAGAAACCTGCTGCAGCTTCAGAAAACACAAAACTCATTAAAACATCATCAGTGTGACGACACAAGTACAGAACAGGAGCAGAAAAATGAAGCCGCTGCACAACCGCTGCAGTTCTTCAAACAGCCACTTGGGGCAGGCTCCAAAAGTGAGCCAGTCTCCATCAGACCTACAGTTCCAATGTGCACTTTCACAGCAGAAAGGTGTTGAAAGTGTGGCACAGAAAGTTTCTCTGCAGCTGATTGGCCTGTTCACAATGACTGCGCTTAACTCAGGTATTTAAATGAGATTAAGTCTTAAAGTTCGGCATACTTTAAGTCACGGACGCTGAGAGACAGCTAGCTGCTAGCTGCTGTTAGCCATTAGCACGGCTTCACCTCAGCTCAGTCACTGAACCTGACCTCTCAGCTGTGTTTGTGGTGCTGGCTGGCGTTTTGGTTTAGCAGGTGACTGATGAGCTCTGGAGGACAGAGATGTGGACAGAACCTGGAGCTTGTTAGGCGTAGCAGTCCACAGTGTATCCGGAGCCTGTTGAGACTAAATGTCCCGGCAGGACAGGACAAGTCTCTGTGCTGCTCCATGTCTCCTCCCCCTGCCTCCTCTCCTTGTCTCCTCCCCCTGCCTCCTCTCCCTGTTTCCTCTCCTTGTCTCCTCTCCTTGTCTCCTCCCCCTGCCTCCTCTCCCTGTTTCCTCTCCTTGTCTCCTCTCCATGTCTCCTCTCCATGTGTCCGCTCTATGTCTCCTCTCCTTGTCTCCTGTCCATGTCTCCTCTCCTTGTCTCCTCTCCATGTCTCCTCCCCCTGCCTCCTCCCCATGCCTCCTCTCCATGTCTCCTCTCCATGTCCCCTCTTCGTGTTTCCTCTCCTTGTCTCCTCTCCTTGTCTCCTCCCCCTGCCTCCTCTCCCTGTTTCCTCTCCTTGTCTCCTCTCCATGTCTCCTCTCCTTGTCTCCTGTCCATGTCTCCTCTCCTTGTCTCCTCTCCTTGTCTCCTCTCCATGTTTCCTCTCCATGCCTCCTCTCCATGTCTCCTCCCCCTGCCTCCTCCCCATGCCTCCTCTCCTTGTCTCCTCTCCATGCCTCCTCTCCTTGTCTCCTCTCCTTGTCTCCTCTCCATGTCTCCTCTCTGTGCGTCCTCTCCTTGTCTCCTGTCCCTGCCTCCTCTCCATGTGTCCACTCCATGTCTCCTCTCCATGTTTCCTCTCCTTGTCTCCTCTCCTTGTCTCCTGTCCTTGTCTCCTCTCCATGTTTCCTCTCCATGCCTCCTCTCCTTGTCTCCTCTCCTTGTCTCCGCTCCATGTCTCCTCTCTGTGTGTCCTCTCCTTGTCTCCTCTCCATGTCTCCTCTCCTTGTCTCCTCTCCTTGTCTCCTCTCCATGTTTCCTCTCCATGCCTCCTCTCCTTGTCTCCTCTCCTTGTCTCCTCTCCATGTCTCCTCTCTGTGCGTCCTCTCCTTGTCTCCTGTCCTTGTCTCCTCTCCATGTTTCCTCTCCATGCCTCCTCTCCTTGTCTCCTCTCCTTGTCTCCGCTCCATGTCTCCTCTCTGTGTGTCCTCTCCTTGTCTCCTCTCCATGTCTCCTCTCCTTGTCTCCTCTCCTTGTCTCCTCTCCATGTTTCCTCTCCATGCCTCCTCTCCTTGTCTCCTCTCCATGTGTCCACTCCATGTCTCCTCTCCATGTTTCCTCTCCTTGTCTCCTCTCCTTGTCTCCTCTCCATGTGTCCGCTCCATGTCTCCTCTCCATGCCTCCTCTCCTTGTCTCCTCTCCTTGTCTCCTCTCCATGTCTCCTCTCTGTGCGTCCTCTCCTTGTCTCCTGTCCTTGTCTCCTCTCCATGTTTCCTCTCCATGCCTCCTCTCCTTGTCTCCTCTCCTTGTCTCCGCTCCATGTCTCCTCTCTGTGCGTCCTCTCCTTGTCTCCTCTCCTTGTCTCCTCTCCTTGCAGACAGTTGGTTGAGTTCACTTGTTGTTGTTGTGTAATCAGACTCTGGGATGAAGAGAGGATAAAGTGGGTCACAGAGTTTCTTCACTTCAGTCAAGGTTTTCATCCTGAAGGTTTCCATGGTAACAACTGCTCAGCTTTATGCAGTCACTCTTCCTAACCTTAAAAGTGAACTCACTGTGTTATTTTCCTCCATACGTTCAGCTCGCGTCCCTGAAGTCACAATCCAGTCGCGGATTTTGTCTTAAGTGCTTTAAACTTGTGGATCAGATCACATCTTGTAGTTTGAATATTAACTCAGTGATGTTCAAATTTATTTATTTATTCATTTGTAATTTGAAATTAGATTTCAAACTTAGCACGAGGTTTCAGAGGTAAACAGGTGAAATTCATCAGAACGTGTCAACACGACAGGACTAAGATCAGTCGGCTCAAACAGATTTTATTCTGAAAATTTTTTCTGACTGAGGAAGTCCAGCAGTGTATCTGTTTCCTGTGAGTGTGTGTGTGTGTGTGTGTGTGTGTCTGACTGCTGATTTAACTAATGTCTCCTGCTCCTCCAGTCACAGCTTCTTCAGCAGGACTCTTAACGAGACGCCCCCATCTCGTTAAATAATTAATATCATCTCATCAATATTCCATCTGCTCAGCAGAAGGGGGGGGGGGGGGGGGGGGGGGGGGGGAAGGGGTGGGGGGAGGTGTGTTCACATGATGAACCCCATTCAGGCTGTTGTTGTGGAGGAGGTTTCAGGTTTTCCGTCCACATTCATGAGGACCGTTGGCTGCTGAGCTGGACTCAGACCCTGAACCCCTCAGGGCTCGTGAGTCGGTGAGTCGGATCAGGTGAGTCTGAACTCGACTCGATGTCGACTCGCACAGCGTGATGACATCAGGGCGACCGCCTCCGTCTGGTCTGAGAGCTGTTTGTGTAATTGGAGGGATTGTCCTCCGTGGAGGACCTGGTCCTCACACGGGCTGTGATAGTCCGAATGTAACTGAACCCACTGAGAACAGGATCACGCGTGTGCCAGTGGACACGTGTGGCCTCCGTCAGCCGGCAGACGATTAATTCTGTCTGACTTTACTCTGACGAGGCTCGCAGTTCAGTCTGACAAAAAGCCACCAGCAACAACAAAGCCCGAGTGTGCGTGATCTGACAGCACTGACACGTGTGTGTACCTTCAGGTGAAGTCTCACAGCGAGCTGCTGTGTGCTGTGTGCAACTTTTCCATGTCACAACACACCTGAGAACCGGCTCGGCCAATCACAGAGCGGTTCAGAAGTCACTCGTGCCCTGTCCTCTCATGTCACTTCCTGGCTGGTTGCCATAGCACCAGAAGCAAGTTGTCCCCATTTCCTGCCCTGCAGTGTGTGTGTGTGTGTGGGGGTGTGTGTGTGAGATTGTGTGAGAGTGTGTGTGTGTGTGAGTGTATGAATGTGTGTGTGAGTGTGTGTGTGAGAGTGTGTGTGTGTGAGAGAGAGTGTGTGAGTTTGTGTGTATGAGTGTGAGAGTGTGTGTGTGAGTGTGTGTGAGAGTGAGTGTGAGAGTGTGTGTATGTGTGTGGGTTCTACAGACTAACCTGAAGCGGATAACCAATCAGAATCAGAATCAGAATTCCTTTATTAATCCCTGGAGGGAAATTCTTGACGTAACGTACAGAGAGGCACCAAGGTGTGCATTTCTGTCATCAGAAGGATAACGACATCACTTCCTGTCTGTTTCCATCCTGCTGTAGGTGTGACTCGCCTGCCTCTGACCCTCTGGAGTCACAGTTTAACCAACACATCCTCTCTGCTCCAACCCCAGTGCACCATGGGATGTGCAGTGCTTTTCACTCTCTTCCTGTCCCTGGTGACATCATCAGTGTGTGCAGGAGTGGGCGGGGCCAGTCAAGGTAAAACTAAAGTTCTAGAGGGCAGGTGGACGCATCATGACTGACCTGTGAAGATAAATGCGAGTCTTGAGTTTTAAACTCGGGTGTGTTTATGTGTTGTGTCCTGTAGGTGGCGCTGTGCTGTGTCCTCTGCAGTGTGTGTGCGAGACGAGGCCCTGGTACACCCCCCAGTCCGTGTATCACCAGGCCAGGACGGTCGACTGCAATGAACTCCACCTGCAGAGGGTCCCAGCCAACATTTCATGTGACACGCAGGTGGCTGTGACCCCGAAATGAGACGAGAGTAAACCGACTGACGGGCGGCCATGTTTGTTCGCTTTCATTAACTGATACACCAGAGCTTCTGCTGTAATTTTGACTTGAATGTTGACGTGAACAATTTATTTTTTAAGTAGAAAACTGATAATTACAGCAGACATGAACACATCATTAGTCTTGCAGTTGGTGATGTATGCTGAGAGCCTCAGGTTGATAGGACAATATGGAGGAGCTGGGACCTGTGTAACCCTGAGTGTTGTCTCCAGGCTTCTCCAAACGCTGCATTAAACTCCAGCAACCTAAACCAAATACACAGGGTGGCCTAAGAGGGCAAAAAGTCTTTAAAACACTTGCTATTGTGATAAGGTTTCCATGCTCAGGAGGCTCAGATGGACATTCTGATGGACTCTGAGCTCCTCTCCTCTGGGTTTGGTGGTTGGACAGTTAGAGGACACGGTTCAGTGGTCTCTAACGGTAACAGTCCTGACTGGCATGTTCTGCTGTATTGTCTAAGATGTTCTAATCTGCAGGGCCGAGTGCTGATCATGTTGACGTGTTTCAGGTGCTGCTGCTGCAGAGCAACAACATCTCCTCCATCACTACTGAGCTGCAGAGTCTGGCCAACCTGACAGAGCTGGACCTATCACAGAACCACTTCACACAGGTGACACACACGTTTTAATCCACTGGTCACATGACAAACCTCCCCCCCTGGTTCTTGGCTCCCCACCGAGCTCAGTGGGACAGTGAAACGTATACCATGTGGAGAGGCTCCTCTTAGCTCCACTGAAAGGAAATCTTTCCATCTTTGTGTCAGCAGTTTGTGTTCGTGTCCGTCTCATTGTATACAGAGCAGATCCATGAAGGTTTCTCTGTTTGTCTGTCAAGGTGAGCTCCATGGGTCTCTCCTCTCTGGGCCAGTTGGTGACTCTGTACCTTGAGGAGAACCACATTGAGGAGCTGGAGGACTTCAGTCTGAGGAACCTGTCCAGTCTGGAGGAGCTCTACATCAACCACAACCAAATCTCCTCCATTGGACCCAAAGCCTTTGCTGGTCTTACCAACCTGCTGCGGTAACTTCTTCTTCTTCTGTCCATCTCCCACTTTGTTATTTCAACAAAATTTAAACCAAGACCATTAGAACCCTAGAACGTCCTCTGCAACAACTCAATAAAGGACCAATGAAATGATTAAACCTCCTGAAAATGATCAGTAGATTGCAGTTAAAGGCCACTGATCACCTAAAAGAACTCAAGAGCCCCATAACTGATCTCCTAAAGGACCATCAAAGCCTCAGATCCACACGTTCGTGGACTACTAGAACTCAGTGACGCACAGGAACTCTTCAGTGAGCACAAGAACCCTAAATGTCCACTAAATCTGCCTAAGGGACAGCGATGGCAGAACCTTCTGCATGTTTTATATTCTTCAGTGTTCTTCAACCCACCCAGTGGTTGTAGTCTCTGCCGTATGTTATCCATCAGTCATTGCACTCACATTTTCTTTCCCTCTGCTTGGCCTTGTAGGCTCCACCTGAACTCCAACCGGCTGGTGGCCATCAATAGTCATTGGTTTGAGTCCTTGCCATCGCTGGAGATCCTGATGATTGGGGAAAACCCCATCCTGGGTCTGGAGGAGAAGAACTTCCTGCCTCTGTCCCGCCTCCACAGCCTGGTGCTGGCTGGGATGGGATTGGCCTCTGTCCCCTCTGCTGCCTTCCTTGGCCTCGACTACCTGGAGAGTTTGTCCTTCTATGACAACCAGCTGAGGTGAGTGCTCCCCCTGGTTCAATTCCCCTTAAACTCTGGAAGCTTCTATCACTGTGACTCTGTTCTCCTGGTAGGTCTGTTCCTCGTGATGCTCTGAGCGTGCTCCCAAACCTGAAGTTCCTGGATCTGAACAAGAACCCGATCATCCGAGTCCAGCAGGGGGATTTCCAGAACCTTCAGCACCTGGAGGAGCTCAGGTCAGTGTGAGAACAAGCAGAGATGTCCCAGTTCAAGTCCTTTGGGATTGGGTGTCTCCTGGCTCGGTTGTGTTGCTGGTGTATTTATTTCTTAACTCCCTGGAGTGAGAAACAGCTCCATCTGCTGGACAGATTCAGTCTAACTGTAATGTGGATAAACGTTGATATTAAGCACACAGTCTTATTTCAGTGTTGTAATCGCGGTCGTGTCTTGTTTTGGCTTCAGTCTGAACAACATGGAGGAGATGCTGATGGTGGAGCGAGCAGCTTTCCACAACCTTCCAGAAATCGCCAAACTGGAGATGTGCACCAACCCACGACTGTCCTACATTGACCCGCAGGCCTTCAGGTGTCCCACAGTTTCTGAGCTCTCCACAAATTTCACAGATGAGCGAATGAGAGAAAACAAGATGACATCCACCCCTTTTCTTCTTTCACACTTTGATTCTTCTTCTCATCATTTCTTGCTTCTTTTCATTGTTCATCTTCTTCTTCTCCTCTCCTCATCTCCTCCTTCCGTTTCCTCATCCCTCATTCTTCGTCTTCTCTTTGTTTTTCACTTCCTCTCTTCTTCTCCTCCCCCCCTCAGTGAGCTGTCCTCCCTCCGGACTCTCCTGCTCCACAGTAACCAGCTCAGCCTCCTCTCAGGAGACCTCCTCTCCTCCCTCCCCTCCCTGGAGGAGGTGTCGCTTCACTCGAACCCCCTGCGATGTGACTGTCTCTCCTCCTGGGGGCCTCACCTTGGCAACCAATCACATCTCAAGTTGCTGGAGTCCTCCGTCACCCTCTGCTCCTCCCCACCTCACCTGATTGGTCGTGAGCTGCAGGAGGTGGTGGCAATGGGGTGGGGTGGGGCTGAGGGTGATGGAGGCGGGACCAACAGCTGCCTCCCTCACATCTTGCCTCACTCCTTCCCACCTGCCATGAATGTCAGCGCCGGGCAGCCAGTCGCACTGGAGTGCTGGGCAGATGCTGACCCCGCCCCCCAGTTCTACTGGGTGACGCCCACTGGAGACAAGGTGGGTGGAGTCACGAGTATGTGTGCATTTTTCAAAAAAGTCACACACTTGCTGGTTCCAGCTTTTTAAATGTCATTTATGTCAGTAAGAGTCTGTTGAATTGATACATCAATACACAATCGATACGCGATTGATACGCGATCAGTACATGATCGATATGCGATCGATATAAGTTTGACCTCTTGGGCTGCCTCACAGTCGTATCTGACCCGACTGTTTGTTGTTCTTTTAAGTCAGGTGACTTAATTCCCTGCTTTTCCAAGCTCGCTTTATTTACCAGGTCCCAGGTAGATTGATTTACAGGTGATGTCCATCCATCCATCCATTTTCTATACCGCTTATCCGTCAGGGTCGCGGGGGAGCTGGAGCCTATCCCAGCTGACTACGGGCGAGAGGCGGGGTTCAACAGGGCCAACACACAAAGACAGACAACCACACACTCTCACACTCACACCTAGGGGGCAGTGTAGAGCAGCCAATTAACCTAATGTGCATGTTTTTGGTATTGTGGGAGGAAGCCGGAGAACCCGGAGAAAACCCACGCAGGCACAGGGAGAACATGCAAACTCCACATAGAAGGGCCCAGACCGGGATTGGAACCTGGAACCCTCTTGCTATGAGGTTTACAGGTGATGTGTTCAGTGAAACTCCGGCATCTGAATTTTGAGAGAGAGTGGAATATTGAATATTGAAGTATCATTTTCACAATGTGTGCAGGGCCGAGGCCAAGGAACACCACCACACATCACCACACACACGTCAGTGACCTTTCCCACATGAAGCCCGTTGGGCAGGTGTCCACCGTCAGGTCATTAGTGTGAACAAAATCTGCAGCTTCTTTCAAACTAACATCATCTCAGTAACTTTCAGCTCCACATTAAACTTGTTTCTCCCTCTTGAGGCAGACTGACGGCTCCTTCAGCGCCACGATGGTTACTGATTCATTTAGCTCCAGACAAACTGAAAACAAGCCCAAGGTCACATATACGACCTTCACTGTCATGAGAGGACAGGAACAGACCAAAACAAACGCACACTATGTTCACTCAGTAAAGCTGGAAATAAAAAACCAGGACGTATCTGAGTACACACTGTTCAGAAAACTTTTCTCTGCACCAGATTCTTGTTTTTATGTCAAACTTATTCTGCAGCTTGTGCTCATTTATATTAAAGTAATTTTATTTTGGTATTTTTGAGAAACGTGAGCCACGAACTGCAGACTCCCCATCTGTCAGCTGTCAGATATCCATTAAAGATGGAAGAAGTTTCTGGTGATGTTATCAGCAGCCTCTGCCTGATGAGGTCAGTCTTTGATCTGTTTCTTCTCTGCGGGTCAGGTGAGCTCGGAGGCCATGGCTGCACCAATCATATCAGAGGAGGGGCGTGGTCCAAGCAGGAAGAAGAAGAAGAAGCATCGCGCGTCGGAGCCTGGAGCGTTGCTGATCGAACATGCAAAGCCGTCCGACGCAGGTCAGTGTCAGTCTGCAGGTGGCGCCGCCTGTGGCAAGGTCATGTTCGACCAGATGTTTGATGTCGCGTTGTGTCCTTCTTCCTCTTCTTCTTCTTCTGCTGTAACGTTCACGATTCACGTTCAGATATTTACTGAGGATTTGAAAGCAGCCCCTCCCTTCTCAGGTGTGTACACCTGTGTAGCGTGGAACGCCGAGGGAGCCGACACCAGGAGCGTCTCAGTGTTCGTGGACTCTGTGGGCTGGTGGTCGGCTGGGGGGAAGCCCAGCAGTGAGCAGCCCTGGCTGGGAAACTCGTCCAGGCCTGCAACCTCTCTGGTGGTTCTGGCTAAGGTGCCCGCTTGGTTTTATTACGGCTTCGTGTCAGTAATCCACCGTTTACTCCAGACTGACGTTTCCTGTTTCCTGTGCAGGTGGTTCACGCTCAGTCAGTGGTGTTGGAGTGGAAGTTGGATCCCAGCGGAGGATCTTCATCTGCGGGTCAGAATCAGCAGGACCCCCCCCCTGCCTCTGCCCCGCTGGATCAGCGCCACCGTGCACATCGACAGCCCTCAGATCAGCTACACCACCAAGGTGAACACAACTGCCCACTCTGCAGCCACCTGCGGTTACTTTACTGTCTGTAGGAACAGTGGGACAGTCAAGTGTCACTTATAGAAACTGGTGGTATTGAGGCTGGACAGGAGGTGATGTCATCAGCTCTGTAGAATAATCTCTCTCTCTCTGCCCTTCCTCCCCCCGTCTCCCCCTCTCTCATAGGTTCCAGTTGACGTTCAGGAGTATAATCTGACTCACCTTCTTCCTGCTACAGAGTACCGTGTATGCCTCACCGTGTTGTCCTCCCCTCCCTCTTTCTCTCCCAGCTCCTACCCCACCCCCATCATCCCCTCCTCCTCCTCCCCCTCATCCCCTGTCCACACTTCCTGTTTGAACGTCACCACGAAGGAGGCGGATTTCTCGGTGGAGATGGTGGCGTCGCGGCACAGCGGCGTGGCGTTGGCTGCAGTCATGGGCTCCATGTTCGCTCTGTCCATCATGGCGCTGCTGGTGGTCTATATGAGCCGCCGCGTGCAGCAGCACAAGTCCTGCGGACACTCGTTGAAGAAGTACATCCAGCACGCCACGTCCATCCCTCTGAACGAGCTATACCCGCCGCTCATCACGCTGTGGGAGAGCGAGGCCGAGAAGGACAAAGACGACAAAGAGGAGGGAGAGAGGGAGGGGGAGGCAGGGGGGAGTCAGATCGATACGACCAAGACTTACATGTGGTAGCTAGAGAGGAGATGAGGGTGGAGGTCTCAGTCAACAGAAAGAACCTAAGAGAGATTTATAGAGCGACAAGGAAGGAAAGAAGAGAAACTGGACAGATGAAAGTTACCAGAATGGACGGAGGTCATGTGACTGAAGGCAGAGCCTGACAGACAAAGAGATGGGTAAAACAACACATGTGGCAGCTGAGAAAGAAAGGGAGGCGAGGAAGAGAGTGAACACCCGGTGGATAAAATCATGCCACTTGACCTCCATCAGTTTCACTGCTGAAGGTCCATTCTGGTGTTTCAGCTCATTAATTATAAAACTTTCAGATTCCTGTTGAT
Organism: Scatophagus argus; assembly: GCF_020382885.2. Classification (NCBI taxonomy): domain Eukaryota; kingdom Metazoa; phylum Chordata; class Actinopteri; family Scatophagidae; genus Scatophagus; species Scatophagus argus. The sequence continues at coordinate 472,702 of NC_058500.1, forward strand.
CAGGTTCAAATCCTCCTCCAGAATGAGACCAAATCATGTGAATGTGAAGCAGAAAACTGGTGTGAAAATGGGATTTGTGGTTTGATGAGCTGCTCCAGTTGCTTTGTGTGGACATGTTTGACATCAGCAGAAGACGACGATGTGAACAATTCAGGTTCTGGGTCTCAAACTGTGGCTCGGGGGCTGTGAACTGGACTGTCAGCTGGTTTCAACAGGATGACTAGATGAAAGATTTTCTCTTTTCCTTCCTTTGAGTTTTTTCTCTGTCCTCCTCCCATGTTCTCCTCTCTACCGAGCACACTGACAGTAGCTGTACTTTCAAAATAAATTATCAGCTTATTGTAATTTAGTTCATGTGATGAACACGAATGCAGCACTCTCACTCAGCACAAGCAGCCACGTGGAATATTTCACTTGTCGTGTTTTAAGAGGAACACCTAAAGATCTCGTATTCAAACCTCCTGCTCTCTGGACAGAAAGTTCACACATCTCAAAGATATGGAAAAAATACTGTTGACTTTCATTTTATTCAAAGGAGCACGATGGCGATGTGTTCATGGCCGCGGCTCCAACATGCGTCAAACTGTATGCAGACGACGTGCTCTTTTACACAAACTGGTTTATCTATTAAACACAGCAGGAAAACTTCTCATGCAGTGAAGATGGAGAGATGGATACATTTACATGTTGACAACACACCAAAACAAGTGAGTTCGCCATCGTACCACCAGTCCCGTTCACAGATTTATTTTAATATCATCTTATATCTCCTCTCTGTTTCGTCGTATTAACACGTTGCATCAAACACCAATGATTCACTTGTCCTGATTGAGATGACTTCACGATGATTGCGGCAAAAACATTGACATTCACCTTCAAATCTCCAGATTCTTCCAAAGACTCAGCTGGATTACATTCAGGGTTGAAAGTTTGTCTTAACTAACGTAAGAAAGATAAAAACCATCAGAGAAGCTTCAGGCTCACGATGGCAGCTGGTTTTTATATTTCATGTTTCATTATTTCCTGATCTTTGAAAAGCTCAGAATATCTTGACGGAGTTTTCACAGAATCCATCTGAGAGACGTTTCAGAAAAATGGAAGCTGAAAGCTGGAGCTGAATAATAATTTTTAAATTGTTTTTCTATCTTGACCTTCTGTTTCCAGCCGAGTGACGACTCTGTGGTTCACCTCGTGTTCGGTTCACACACGAACTTTTGATGTGAATGTGGGACCTTTAATCCTGCATGAACTCGACTGTCCTCGTCAGCACAGCGTGATGCCTTCCTGTCCTGTCGGCTCTGCATTAGCAGAGTCATCCTCCGTGTCGTAGTCCACAGCTCAGTCACTGACACCACCCTCACATCCACGTGAAGAACTTTATCGACACCTGCTGCACGGACAGTTTGTCCACCTACGCAGTCTCTGCTTTGTGTCCTGGAACGCTGAGGTATTTAGGACTCGTCCAGTTTTAAGCCGTTAGTGACGTCGCACTGGTGGAGGTGCTGCATGCCTTTGCACTCATATTTAGGACTGTTGGTATGAAACCACGTCTGTGTGACAACCTGCAAACTGGGTTCAGTATGTAAGAATCCAAATAATACACCGTTAACATGTTCATACCAAATAACCAAATCATGTCTCCAGTTAGATTACAGCATGAAATTCTGTTTTCTTCTTGTGGGTAACAGCAGAAAACCAGTTTTTAATGGACGCCTGATGGGAGTTGTTGTGACTTGACTCTTAAATAGTTTGCAGGTTCTTGTGTTCCTGCTGTCTGATCCATCAGTTTGCAGGTTTGTTGTTCAGACTTTTAGCCAAATATTCCCTCAACTGTGTGTCAACCAAAACACTTCAGGAACAAATACCCAAAGGATCCTCTGGGCATTGGAGTGAACATGTGCTGTCAATGTGCTGTCATGACGACGCTTCTGTCACAGTGAACTGAAGTCTCTTTGGGTTCTGGACTGCTGGTCAGAGACAAACCAGGAAACTGGGGCTGTCATGTTGGACTCTGGGCAGAAATATGTCAACCAGTTGCCAAGTGAACTTCTTCGCTGGCCACTTTCACAAGGTTCAAACCTAATGCTGAGCCTCTGACAGTGAATCAGACGATCCTTTTACTTTGACTCAGAGCACAAAGTTCTCTTACTTTGTGTTTTTAAGCTTTTGACCTCAAATTTAAAAGATGGTTATTGACCAGATTTCAATTCAGTTCAATTTTATTTATATAGCACCTTTTACAATCAAAAAGGTGCTTTACAGAGACCCAGAGCCTGAACCCCCGAGCAAGCAGACAGTGGCAAGGAAAAACTCCCTTTTAACAGGAAGAAACCCTGAGCAGGACCCGACTCACAAGGGAGAACCATCCTGCTGATAGTCGGCTGGGTGAAGGAGGAGGAGAAGAGGTAGACAGGACAGAGAGGATGAAAGAGAGAGAGAGAGAGAAACATACATGCAGTAAACATCATACGACAGGCAGAGTTTGACAGTAGACACTGGGTTTGTCACTGGGTTTGTCAGAGGATGCAGTTCAACATGTAGATCTGGATGGAGAGAAACCTGCAGAAAGATACAGAGAGAGAAAGAAAGGGAGGGAGAGACACAAGACTACAAGGACAACTGGACACACAGTTAGTGACAGAAAATAATGAATTATATGTCGATCTGATGAGGGGAGAGGAAGAAGAGGAGAGGAGGTGGGGGAGTAGAGAGGGTGGTGGTGTTGAGGAGGTGGAGGAGTAGAGATGGTGGTGGTGTTGAGGAGGCGGAGGAACTGCTCGGTTTCAGCAGTTTGAAGAACTGATCATCAGTCCGAACCCTCAGAGTTCAGTGTGAAAACAGAAATGACGGCGCCCTCTGCTGTCAGTCACATCACACTGATCTTCTCATGTGATTAAAGGGACAGTTCAAACCAAAATCAAGCCCACATCTCTCTTCTGTAGTGTGGTTCATCCATGTGGATCACTGTGGTGTGAGCTGTAGAGACTAACCAGGTCCTGAACAGTCCAGATGGATGAACGGCAGGTAGGAGGAGAAATGTGCAGCTGTGATTTGGGGTGAACCTTTTAAACTGAACTCAACAGTAAAATGCAGGGTATTTTGTATATTGCATATCGCTCTATTCCTTATTATTATTGTTATGACTTGACACTGAGCACCAACTGTTACTAAAGATGTGTGTGTGTGTGTGTGTGTGTGTGAGGGGAAGATAATAAACACTTTCACTTTGTCACCCCACACTGCTGTCTGTGAGGTCTGAACGTTAACATTAGAGGCTCGGTGTGTATGGAACATAACTCGGTCAGTGTGGGTCACGTGGTGAAGGCTGAGGCTGGAGTCCTGATGCTGACCACCGAAATCCACCAGAACTCGTCTTCAGATCAGTCAATGAGCTCAGCTTCGCTCTGAACGGACCGGCTGTCTCTACAGGAGACTGAAACCGCTTCCATTCGAGACCCTATGATGTTAATTTAAAGTTTCTGTCTGGATTTGCCAACACGCGCAGCTCCAACGCCGAGGACTCGGGACATGAATCAGATCCAGGACCACAGCAGCACCAGAGACAGCTTCACCTGTGGCCCCGAGCAGGTGAGACGTGCGCGCACTGTGGTAACTCAAAGTACCGGGTCTCAAAGGTTTAAAGGTCCTGAATATTTACAATTCTGCTGGCATCTCTGCAAGAAATACAAACTCAGAGACTGAAATGACAGTCGGTGAAAGCGTTTCACCAGAAGCTTCCGGTCAGACTTGAGCCTCGTTCACACCGCGTTCACTCGTTTTTCACCACAGTGTCGGGACAATAACAGACGGACACAATGAGCTCCTGCTCGCGTGTGGATGGATCTTCTGGATGGAAAAGCGAGCAGCTTCATGCCGTATAAAGCGCCCTGGGTGAAAAGGTGAAACCACGCGCTCAGAGAAAGAAACGAATCAGCACCTGAAGGCAACAGACAAAGAACTGACCTAGAGTCAGTCACACACAGGACACGCTGGAGCGCGGAATTAGAAATACACACTCGTAAAGGAAAATAAGATGAAATAAAACTGCAGGTTTGACAGAATTTTAAACGACCTGACGTAAAAACGTCGCAACCAGGAAGTGACGTCACCGCGCCCCGTCAGCTTGTGTTGATGTTTTGTGGACTGGACGGGCTGGAGCGAACGGGAAGCGGAGACGCGTTTTGTTTTTGTTCAACTAAACCGTCGAAAAGAAGCCGAGCTGTCGTTTCCGCCGTCCGTTTCGGTTCGTTAAGAGCCTTAGCTCGGTGACTGGAGCCACACGGCCGCGCCGGAGGCCGAACACACCGAAGCATTTGATCCAGAAAGGGAGGACTCGTCACCCTCTGACCCCCTCCCTGCCACCCTCACACACCGACTCCACCATGACGATCCTTCCGAAGAAGAAGCCCAGCTCCGGGGTCGGCGTCTCGGACCACGCCGATGACAGTGATCGTAGAAGCGGCTCCGACCCGCACCAACACCCGCACCCACACGCAGGGCGGACCGGAGCCAGACCGAGGGCTTCCCCTCCGCCGTGGTCCTACCAGCCCGCTCCGCCCTCCGCCAGGGACGACAGGCGGAGCATCGAGGCGAGCTCCCGGCCGCAGCAGGCCTCTCCGCCGCCCGTGGGGTCTGTGTCTCCGGTGGGGCCGGGTGACGGTCGGGACAGCAGCGGCGGAATGGTGGCTGGCTCCCGCGGGGAGCTCGTCGTGTCGGCCGGTGTCGTCGGCTGCGGTGGAGGCATCGGCAGCTGCTGCTCCGGGCCCGGGCTGAGCAAGAGGCGGCGGCAGGCAGGCACCTGCTCCGGCGCGGTGGTGGCGGCTCTGGCCGGCGGAGGCCAGCCCGGGGTGACGGGACCTGGAGGAGTGCCGTCCAGCCAGGACACAGAAGAAGGCGCCGGGAACAACAGTGAGGACGAGTACGAGAACGCTGCCCGGCTCCAGTCCATGGACCCGGCGACTGTGGAGCAGGTAGGAAGCTAACGATGGCTAACGTTAGCAAGAAGCTAATGCTAATGTGGCTACACAGGTGGGACAAACAGTAAACGTTCAGAGGGGTTAGCGTTAGCCTTTAGCCACGTTAGACGATGTGACAGCTGCCCGAACGGACCTGGATCTGTCTTCTGTTCGGAATCCAGTCCCTGTCAGTGAATCCGCGTCCTGTGTGATCCAGTGTTCCCTTAGAAGGTAAAAGCAGCGCAGACACAAAGAATCCACTTCACGTCCGAAACAGGTGAGGAGAGTGTAGGCACCAAGTTTGGAGGTCAGTCTGGTTCAAACTGGACCTGGTTTAAATGCTTTCACGTCATGTCGTGATTTCTGGCAGATTCGAGCGTTTGTTGAGCATTTATTTACACACAAATCTCCACCTCAGTTCAGTGATAATACTGAAGGTATTGAAGGAAATGAATGAAAGTCATTTGAACACATTAAAACTCGGTGGTCTCGGTTCTTTAAGCCCGACACTGAAGAGAGAAAAGCTGAGGCGATCAGTCGAATAATCAATACGTTTCAATCTCATCAGCAGCTCTTGATTTCAAAAGCCGTTTTGGTTTGCTGCTCAGGGTGAGACGACCAGGAGACGTTGAAAGACCCACAGATTTAAGAAAAATAATAAAAACAGTTAGAGTGTAGAGGACAGTTTGACTGGGGACGCGTCCATGTGTCCTTCTAGTGGACACTGATGTTGGCTTTAAACTAACCTGCAGTTTCTGATTGTTTTCGCTGTGCATTAAGCGTTTGGTCTGTAAAATTTGGTTTAAACTTCACTTTGGGACGTTTTTGTGGACTGCGGGCTGATGCAGCGTCAGAATGAACCAGAACCCGGACACCTGCTGGACTGAACGCTGAAGTCGAACTTATTAAAACCTGCTAAATCAATCTGAAGCCGGTCAAAGTGTACAGCAGGCGATCCTGAGGCCGATTTCCTCACAGTCAGTAATTCCAGGTGAGCTGAGAGACACCTGAGCAGGTTTCTGCCGGGTTGGAGACGGTCTGTGGTGTGTCAGTGTGGAAGACCACGGCGATCTGAGTCGATCAGTCGAACAACCGAAATTCAGTCAGCAGCTGTGAAGGTGAAGACGTTCAGCCGTCGGTGCTTCCTGTTTCTGTGTCCTGATAAAGTGAATGTGTTTAACCTGTGGACAGCAGAGGACACATTGACGTGAGCTGGACGTTGATGGACGAGGTCCACCTCTGCTCTTCAGTTTCAGCAAATAAACAGCAGATTAATCAATAAAGAAAAGAATCTTTGGGGGTGTAAAAAGGGATGCTGGACTTTATTTCCAACTGTCCAAGTTTACACACAGCTCACCCTGTGTGTGTGTGTGTGTGTGTGTGTGTGTGTGTGTGTGTGTGTGTGTGTGTGTGTGTGTGTGTTCAGCAGGAGCACTGGTTTGAAAAAGCTCTGCGGGAAAAGAAAGGCTTTGTCATCAAGAAGATGAAGGAGGACGGAGCGTGTCTGTTCAGAGCTGTGGGTGAGTGACACACACACACACACACACACACACACACACACACTCCTCAGGTGTGTCTGCAGTTCCTCTGGTCACCAGCAGGTGTCAGTATGGCAGCTGTTTGTGCTTTGTTAAATCTTGGGGACAGCAGTGAGACAATGACGGTCCAGATGCTGCTCAGGAAGCTGCAGCGTTCATGAGGACTGTGACGGTCCATTGATCTGGATCTTGATCAATGTGATCCGGGCAAAGTGAAGACATCGATCCATATCACCACGTCCAGGCGTCTCTGTCCCAAACATCCAAACATTTGACGGAAAGCAGCCGACAGAAAGACACGTACGGCGTCGAGACGAGTTCAGGGAACACGTCACAGCTGGCCGACCTCCTGGCTCCGCCTTCTGCCGCTTACTGCAGCCACGTTAGCTGCACACGAAGGCGCACAAATCAGGTGGACCAGATGATTTGGAACCAGCTCTCAACTGTCCCAAAGTAGGATTTCATGTGGTAAGAAAGTTAACAGGATAACAACTACAGCAGAAAGGATCGAACCTGAACTTCTGTGCAGCAGCAGCCATGTTTGCAGGTCCCACATCAGAACTGGAAGCTGATCGTTTATTGATTTGAAATGTTCACTGACAGATTCTGACTCCTGGAACTGACCTGAGACCAGCACATGCTTTGATTTCACTCTGTTGAAGTTGTTGGAACAATCTCTGGCTGAGTCCAGATCCCAGGCACTCAACCAGTGACCTCCATCAGTCCGGACCAGAACCACAGCAGACAGACCGCACCCTGTTCTGTCATCAGGTTACTGACACATCAGTCGCTTAACGATCAGAAACTGTTGCCGTGACTCTGCACTGACAGCAGAGGGCGCACTACTGATGCTGTGATACTGTGTGTGTGTGTGTGTGAGTGAGTGTGACAGAGGGTCCTGACTCAGTTCACAGCCTGCTTTGAGAGTCTCGAGTTCAGTACAGCAGGAGGTGAAGCTTGTGGGTGGTGCCATCATGTGTCGGCACCAACATGCAGCAGGTTCTGTGCTACGCTCAGCACAAACACACAAGCTGCCAGCAGCCCTGAAGGACGGGTGGAGGGACAGACGGGTGAAGGGACAGACAGGGGGACAGGCAGGGGGACGTTAGTGTCTTCAGGTCACAGAGAGGACAAGGCGCCTGAGGCTTCGTTTCTCAGCTGACTTCTAGCTCTCACTTGTGTTCTCAGAAGCTTGTTTCTTCACTGCGTGTTAGGTTTTACGGAACACACACACACGCACGCACACACACACACACACACACCTGCCTACCTGAAACAGAAAGTGGACAGCAAGGCGTGAAGGTGTGTGATTCTGATTGGTCAGCCTGTCAGTGAACCACAGTACCCAGAATGCTTTGCAGTTTGCAGGCCACTGCTGGTGGTCAGGGTGGAGTCAGTGACTTTGAGTTTCAGATAAAAACTTTATCGACACAACTCGTGTGACGAGCAACGCAGTCCTCCTCTCGCAGGCCCCGCCCCTTTCCTAGAATCATGTCTGGGCTGACCAATCAGGGTGCTCGTTGTGGTTTCTTGTGTGTATGTGGTTTATTATTAATTCTGCAGAAGTCTATCTGTGTTGTGTTTCTCAGCAGCTAACACACATGTACTGTGTGTTCTCCTCCTCCTCTCTTTGTCTTCTGTCCTCAGCGGACATGTAAAGTGTGTGTGGGATGTCCTGGATGACTCACACACACACACACACACACTCTCTGGTTGACCTGTAGGGAGTTTCCCTCTCAGGTGATACAAACACCTGCTGCTCCTCAAACGTCTTTTTGCCAGTTCATTTGCATTCAAACCAGCCAAGTGTCTGCAGGCGTCCTGAGCAACTCGGCAGCATCACGATGATGATGATGATGATGATGATGATGACAGGTGAGTGCGTGAAAGCACAGGGAGGGAGGGGTGAAGAGGTGGCCGAGGAGTGATTCCTCCGTCGCACACAGCGTGTCTCACTGAATGTTACCCCACAGTGAGGTTCACATTCAGGAGAGGAAGACAGGAAGACACTTGTCCCAGCTGCACCTCAGGTGAACTTGACTCGACCACCTGTGAGGCCGAGAACACAGCCTGTCATGTGACCGAGGCTGTGAAACACTGTGAACTGCATGAACCTGGAGGAGAGTGGGACACACTTGTACACACTCGCACACACACACTCTTCTGGTGAGAAAAAGGAAGTTGTGAGAGAGGTTCTGAGAATCGCTATGGTGACAGACCATGTGACTTGCTGGAACTCAAACCAAAGTGATGTTTGTTTGCATACCACAGAGGTGTGTGTGTGTGTGTGTGTGTGTGGGGGGGGGGGGGTGCACGATGGCAGTGGGTAAAGCAGATTCACCTAATTTCAATCAGTGATGTCAGGATTTGATTCACACTCTGTAGTGTGTTTCTCTGTCCAACTTGTGTTTGTGCTGTGAACATGAACCTGCAGACAGCAGCAGCTGCTTAGCTTAGCTTAGCATAGCATATAACTGGTGGGGTGGCAGCCAGCCTGGTCACCCACCTTTCCAGCTTGTGAGGGAACAGAAATTTTGCACAGCGAGATTCTGGCAGCTTTTCCTGCAGATGAGGCGTTCAGGCGCTTCACTGTACAGCCTCATGTCACGTCTTTGGGTCCTGTCAGACCGCGTTGAGGGCTGTGCGTCTACATGCAGTGTGAGTTTGACATGTGACCTGGACTGTGTGTGTGTCTCAGCTGATCAGGTGTATGGAGACCAGGACATGCATGAAGTGGTGAGGAAACACTGCATGGACTACCTGGTGAGTCTCCGGCTTCACACTCGCCTCCTCTCTGCGTTCACACTCTTTTACTCTCACTCTGCGGTTTGTCAGCTCACTTGCTTTTCCACTTTTCCTTCCAGATGAAGAACGCCGATTATTTCTCCAACTACGTGACCGAGGACTTCACCACATACATCAACAGGAAGCGGAAAAACAATTGCCACGGCAACCACATCGAGATGCAGGCCATGGCTGAGATGTACAACCGACCGGTGGAGGTGTACCAATACGGCACAGGTGAGTCTGCCAGGCCAATAACAACCCCCACATTGTCTTCAGCCAATCACATCCCACCCGCCTGACCCCACTTCCTCGTCCTGCCACAGAGCCCATCAACACGTTCCACGGCATCCACCAGAACAATGACGAGCCAATCAGAGTGAGCTACCACCGCAACATCCACTACAACTCTGTGGTGAACCCCAACAAGGCCACGATCGGGGTCGGACTGGGACTACCTGCCTTCAAACCCGGGGTACCCACACCAGACAAACGTTAAAGCGGGGTGGGAGTGAGGTAGAAGGGACAGGAAGTTAGTTATTGAGGGTTGCTTCTTGATTGGAGGTGATTCAGATGCTTGAACTGTGTGTGTGTGTGTGTGTGTGTGTGTGTGCGCGCGCTAACTGATGGTGGATTCCCTCCCTCAGTACGCTGAGCAGTCTCTGATGAAGTCAGCCATCAAGACGTCGGAGGAGTCGTGGATCGAGCAGCAGATGCTGGAGGACAAGAAGAGAGCGACGGACTGGGAGGCCACGAACGAGGCCATCGAGGAACAGGTGGCCCGAGAGTCCTACCTGCAGTGGCTGCAGGACCAGGAGAAACAGGCCAGACAGGTATGGAGGGGGGTGGGGGAGACCTGATGTTGACCTGAGTCGAATAGGGGGAGTGTTCCTTTAATCTCAGCTGGATTTGCCTGTTCTGCTAACATCAGTTAACTCGCTACCGTTCCCACCAACACGAAGGCTCAACTGCCCATCAAACGCACACACACACACACACACACACACACACACTATCCAAACTCATCAGCACCTTTTCATGTTCAGCCCCGCAAGGCCAGCGCCACCTGCAGCTCAGCAACGGCGGCAGCTTCCAGCGGACTGGATGATTGGAGCGCCCGGTCACCACGGCAACGCGACTCTGACCCCTCCCACTCTGACCTCACAACAGCCCCGTCGACCAACAACAAGCCTCCCTCCCCCGCCGGAGCCGCCCTTATTCTGAGCAAACCCCCCTCCCCCTGCGCCCCAGGTAAGACACACGCACGCACACACAGTGTTCTGTTTGTACAGATTCTGTCAGCAGTCACAGTATCCATGTGACCAGCTCTCATTACTGACTCTGTGCCACTCACCTAGCATTAGCATTAGCACTAGCACAACTGGCAGCTCTGTCTGTTTGTCAGACCTGTTCATTCTCATAGCAGCATAAAAGCAGCAGGTTAAGTCACAATAGAAGGATTGTATATGTGTCTCATATAACTCTTCCTGTTGTCTGTGTGTGTGTGTGTGTGTGTGTGTGTGTGTGAGCAGGCCCCAGTAATCAGAGTCGTCATCATCTGGAGTACAGAGCCATCATGCAGGAGATGTCTCCGACGGCGTTTGGTAAGACAACATTCAGCTGTGTGTGTGCTGTAGAACACACAGATTCAGGTGTGTGTGTGTGCTGTAAAACACACAGATTCAGGTGTGTGTGTGTGTGCTGGAAAACACACAGGTTCAGGTGTGTGTGTGTGCTGTAAAACACAGAGACTCAGGAACAGCAGATTGACAACGTGAACAAATTTTATTGTCATTCGTCGTGTTTTTACTCAGAGTGTTTTGGTTTCACTGGGTATGAAGACTGATGCTCTTCAAGAGCTTTCTGTGCTACTACTGCATGAGTACTAGTACTGCTGTTGCTATTGCTGCCATTAATGCTGATACTGCCACCATGCTTATCACTACAGTTGCTGGAGTATTGCAGTAATGCGGTACTGCTGGTAGTCGTACTGCTACAGCTGTGATCACTGCTGCAGCCGCCGTGTTGCTGCCAGTTTGTGTTGTTTACTGTCAAACCTCAACAGGAAGCTGCTGAGCCAAATGGTGTGTGTGTGTGTGTGTGTGTGTGTGCTGGTTTGAGTGTTTTGACTTTTATCAGATGTTTGCTGCACATCTGTGAACACTGAAGTGCTTTATTATCAAAGTACAGACAGAAACATCTTGCTGATGTTTCTCCTTCAGTGTATTTTCTTGCGTTGTCATGAGTTGTTACCGAGAAGTGCAGGGGTCAGGGTTATCACCGCACTCGCTGCACTGCAGACGTGAGCAAAGGCGAGAACGAGAGTTTCCTGTTGGCGAGCGGCTCTGCGAGCCTGCGGGGCTTGTTGTGGTGAAGAAAACAAACTCAACCTCCCGTCGGAGAAGCTCAGTATTAAAAAGTTCGTCAGCTCAAAGGTCAAAACGTGAAGTCTCTTGTGAGATTTTTCTGCACTGCCATTTCTCAATTCATTCTTTTCATTCTTAAAAAATCTCGAGCGAATGTTTGTCAGTTTCATGCCAGCTTTTCTGCTCCACTTAGTGTGTGTGTAGTCCAGGTGATTTCTCACACAGAGGTGTAAAAAATCAGCTTCTTCTGATCATTGAGGCGGCTCTTTATAAATTAGCATGATAATTTAGCATGTTAGCATGCTAACATTAATTAGCATTATGATGGTTGCAGGTGTATCCTCACAAAGTATTGGACACATTAAATGTTGTGGTCTGTAAACTCGTCTGTCCGTGCGTTTCAGGACTGACAGACTGGGAGGACGATGAGATCCTGGCGTCGGTGCTGGCCGTCTCTCAGCAGGAGTACCTGGACAGCATGAAACACCAGAGCGCCGGCATGCATCGAGAGAGGGAGCCGTCACCCGACAGCAGCTGATAGCCGGCCGACTCACAGAAACACACAAATACGACAACGACCTTTGACCTCCCCTCCTCACCCTCCTTCATCCTGACCCCGCCCCTGTCCCCACCCCAGACCCGCAGAAGGAGATCGACCAGGGAAAAATAATAAAACATCAGACACAGAACTGCACACTTGTTTTTTTCCTCCAGGCGTTTCAACTCATCTGCTCATCATTCTCTCCATTCTGTCATCTCCTCTTCCTTCCCTCCTTCCTCGTGTCCTTCCTTCCACTCCTATCTGTCTTGTTTCCTCCGGTTGTGATCCAGCATCTTCAGATGCCCCCCCACTCAGATCGAGTTTGGTGATAATGCTGGCCTGGGATCAGTTGTGATTTCATTTTCCTGGCTTTTAAACATCATCTTGGGCAGCTTTCAGCAGGCAACACTGATGAAATTTATCAGTTTAGCGTTTTAATATTTTGGTTTACCAGCTTGTAGCCAGCTGCTAGCTCTGCGGCTATCAGGGCCATTGATTTCAATGAGAAATGCTAATCTAGGCAGTGTATCACAGTATCCTGTGGGCTAAGTTATCATGTTCTTTTAGAAAGCAAGCTGTCACTGAAGTCTTACTATGTTTTAAAGTTAGGTCCTTTTTACTCTGCATTACTGTTAGCTTGGCCACCAACAGCAACATTTTTCCTACAAGTCTTATTATGTTCTGTTAGTTCCTGCTCACATGCTAACCACCTGCGATGCTTTTAGCTCAACCTTGCAGTTCCTTCAGTTTTAAATTTCTCACAGCCTCGAGGAATGCCTCTGAAAGCTCTCTCATGCTAATAAAAAATGAACAGGACAAACAGCCTAAATGTTTATCCGTGTCCTGTGGGCTAAGCTAGCATGTTTTTTTTGTTTTGTTTTTTTTTGTCGAGCAAAAAAAAAAAGTCGACCATTTTGTGGCATTTAGGGAACGTTAGCGTGCTCTGTAGCCAGCAAGTTATCACCTGAAGCCTTATTATGTTTTAAAGCTGTCTATAATCATCTCCAGGCTCATAACATTGCTAACAGTTAGCTTAGCAGCCAATAGCCAAATTATGTCCTCAGTCATTGTCACAGCTCCCACTGGCAGCCATTTTGTGTCGACCACCACAGCCAGCAAAGACTCCACGGTCTGTAACTTCTCGTCCTCCTCTTCCTCCTTTTTGTCTTCCTCGTCTTTGTCACCACTATCACCTCCATCATCATCATCATCATCGGACTTATTTAGCTGCATGTTTAATTGACCCTGACCAATATCATCGAGAAAAAGACAAATAAAAAAAGGAGAGAAAAAAAGACTTGTCATACTTATCCTCTTAATGATCGATTATTGTTGTTATTAATATTATAAGTTTGTTTTATTTTATTTTCTTGTTTGGGATGAAAAGATTTTTTTCTTGGAATAAAAGAGGAAAATGTTTCTGAAGAAAACATGTTTTGGAGGTTTATTTCTTTTCTACGCACAAACCTTTTAACTTTTCCCTAACATGGTGACATTTTTCTCTCGTGCTTTTCTCTTTAGATCCTCTGAGAGCCTTGTTGAACATCCGGAATGGCGACCAATCAGGTGTTTCATGCCGGAGGGTTTTGATGACATCCCGGGTGTTGTGTAAAACAAACACGCAGATATTTTTAAAATTATTCGAAAGACGACGAAACGCGTTCCGTTTGAGGGAATCTGAGTAACAACAGATATCTGCTCTCATTTTGTCTTTCTTCTGAACTCATGACACATTTGTTTGACAGGAAAAAGTCACCGATCTGACGCCTGCGGTCGTTTTAACGCCGTCATATCAGGAAAACGCGCTCAGTTCAACAGAGTTCGACAGGAAGTGGACTGCGCGCGAGGACCGCCGTTTAATTCTGATACCGCGCCGTGCGTGTGTGCGTGTGTGCGTGCGTGTGTTTGGGGGGAAACCGTCAGTTCCTCTTTCCCGTCACCAGCCGCTCCACTCTGAATTCTACGAATTCTTCTCGCGGGATTTGAATATTCATGAGTTAACCGCAGGTTGAATCTGGTTGGCGGGACTGTTCAAAACATTGAACACACGTCTCGAAGCTGATTGGACAGAGGGGGCGCGGTGGGCGTGGTCAGTCACAGGGTTATAAAGGCAGACCAAAACAGTAACGTAGTAGGACGAATGCGGGACGGCTGTAAGACTTATGTTGAAGGAGAAATCTTTTTACTGTTTTTCAACTTTTAAAAACAGTTTTAACGAGACAATAACTTTATTCTTTTGTGCCGAAATTGGAATTTAAAAGCGGGAAAGTGACGCAGGGAAACGGAAAAGGTTTGAAAACGGCTGACAGGAATTCAATTCAACAGGATGGATTTTATCAGCTTCAACTAAACGTTCAGAACATGTTGGAGAAAAGAGCTGCGGAGCTTCATCTGGAGGAGGATGTCCGAGGGGAACACGGTAAGAACCGTGACGGAAACGTCGGCTGCGTTCAAGAGCAGTGCAGGATGTCAGGTCATCACAGCTCTGACTCCTCACCCAACCGACGCCAAACAAACGTATTCATGTTGGTGTTGTGCAGACGCTTTTCAGCTAGGACGACACCAGGATACATCAGTAAAATACCGAATTTAACGACTGACGTTCCGACGACCGTCGCTTCAGTTCGGCCGCGGACAGAAACGGCCTCAGTTCAGTTTGTTGGAAGAGCAGCTGAGACTTTTGGGGGCTTTTTAAATAAATTTGATTCCCGCTGAAACTAACTCACTGCTTTTAAAAACTTGAGGCTAGGGGTTAGGGGTTAGGGGTTTGGGGTTAGGGGTTAGGCTGAGTGAAACGTGTTGTGTTGTCCCGCCAGCCTCAGTGGGCCTGTGTGTTCGTGCTGACTGTGTGTGTGTGTGTGTGTGTGTGTGTGTGTGTCTCAGTGAAGGAGCCGTTCTGCACTCAGTTCAGCTGTGGTCCTCTGCTCGGCCGCGGGGGGTTCGGTTCGGTGTTTGCAGGCCGGAGGCTCTCAGATGGACTGCAGGTCAGACCACAAACATTTCCTGATCCACGAACCTCTGACGCCGTACTGTTGTGTTCATTAAGCTTGTGTGTCCTTTTTGTCCATCCAGGTTGCCATCAAACAGATTTCCAACAGCAGTGTCCTGCAGTGGGCCAGACTGGTGAGTTCGTTGTTTATTAAATGATTATCAGCTGTGAGCTTTAAAGGTGACTTCAGCCGTCAGTCAGGCAGCCAGCCTGTTCATTTAACTGAGCGTAGAAACAGACCTGAGGTCAGCTCTGCCCTCTGCTGGACCGACAGCTGTAAGTCTCTGGTTCCCACGGAAACCTGTGATGTCACGGTTCAGGAAGTGATGCTGTCGGGTTTCCCCCCTCAGTAACAAACTCAAACACCTGCAGACGATGACTCATGGCAAAAACACAGTCAGTTTGTGTTTGAATAAGAAAAATCCCCGACTGTTTGCGTTGTTTAATGGCTCAGTCACTTCAGGTTTTTGTGGGTCATCAGTCTGAAACTGATTTTAAAAAACAAGCGTGGAGCAGAAGTCTCAGGTGTCCTTGATAGGGAAGTGAGGGAGTGTAAGTGGTTTTGGGCTCCGGGGTGCAGTATGGCTCAGTGATCCTCCTCCTCTTCCTCAGCCCGGCGAGGTCAGCCTCGTTCCCATGGAGATCGCTCTGCTGCAGCGGCTGTCGGAGGTCGGGGGTCACCGGGGGGTCGTCCGCATGCTGGACTGGTTTAAGGTGGAGGGGCGGGGCTTCCTGCTGGTGCTGGAGCGCCCGCCGCAGTGCCAGGACCTGTTTGACTTCATCACGGAGATGGGAGCACTGCCCGAACGCCTCGCCCTCAGGTTCTACTCCATGAACCCTGTCTGTTGTGTTCCACTGGCTGCTTCTGCTCGGCGCGTGGTGTTCAAGTCCTCTGCTTTGTGTCCGTCAGGTTCTTCCGGCAGATTGTAGAGGCGCTGCGGTTTGTTCACACTCACGGCGTCGTGCACCGAGACCTCAAAGACGAGAACATCGTGGTGGACACGAAGACGCTCCATGTCAAGATCATCGACTTTGGGTCGGGAACTCCGCTGAAAGAGACGGCGTACAGCGAGTTCGAAGGTACACACACACACACACACGGTAATGTGCTGTGAGTTCATGTCAGTGTTAACGCTGTGTCACTGTAAGAACAATAAAGCTGTTTGAATTTTAAAAAAGCCTCCTCCTCCTCCTCTGCAGGCACTCGGGTCTACAGTCCTCCTGAGTGGATCCAGTCTCAGTCCTATGAGGCCGTCCCCCTCACCGTGTGGTCTCTCGGTGTGTTGCTCTTCGACATGGTTTGTGGCGACATCCCCTTCGAGTGTGACCAGGAGATTGTCCAGGCCACGCCCCTTTTCACCAGACAGGTCTCCACAGGTGAAAAGAGGACCCGCCCACCGTACTTTTCTGAAATGTGATTGGCTCACATGAGAACCGTGTCAGCACCTCATTCTGTCTGGCTGTCTAACCTCCGCCTTTTTCTTCACAGAATGCCAGTCTCTGATTCGCTGGTGTCTGTCTTATCACCCTGAGGAGCGTCCCACTCTGGAGGAGATTCTGTCTCACCCCTGGATGGAGGGAGGAGAGGGGGAGGAGGAGGAGGAAGGAGGAGACCTTCAGGAAGGCCGCAGCTCTCTGCCCAGCCAGTCCCTGTAGCCGCATGGCTCTGGACCAGCAGCCACAATAAACATAAACCTGAAACTGTCCGAGTCTGGACTGTGACAGCCTGCAGGACTCGAGCTCACAGCGGACTCACTGAGATCCTTTCAGACAGGACTGAGCGTCACAGACCGGGAGAGACGTCTTCACTGTGCTGCTGTGCAGACAAACTAATCCAACAGCTGATGCCGTCCTGTCAGAGAAGCCGTTTTTATTTGACCCGTTTAGTCAGCTGGTTTCGCTGCAGCTGTTGTCTGACTTCCTGTTGGGTTATTTATTGACTTGCATATTTATTTCTTAGAGCTTGTTTGCTCAGGTCAGTTTTCAGACCTGAGGTCAGGTTTACTTCACGTGTAGAAGAGTCAGTTTGACGGTTAAGTCATCGAGACCCGAGGAAAGCGGGTGTCGGCTGCCGTTCGGGTGTGACGTCACTGTAAATACGTGTGTATTATTGGCTGGTTTTCTGGTCAAAGTGGCTCATTAGTCACTTGTTTCTGTTTATTTACATTAAATATGAACTTATGGATCGAGAGGAACAAAAAGATCCACCGTTTGAATTAAAACAGCTCTTGTCACTTCATTGTGTTGCGTCATGATTCTGATGTTTCTGCGTTACCCACAGTTCATAGCGTCCAGAACAACCCACGAATATAAGAAACTTAATTACAGCAGACATCTCGAGTGACGGGAGGAGACGGTGAAGACTCGTGTTTTCTGTTTCCGGTTGAAGGAGCAACTCAAACCTGATAAAAACGCAACTAAAACCGGAAACGCGTCTCGTGTTGAGGCGGAGCCAACGTCACTCACTGATGAAGACTTGGGATGAGATTTTACTGTCAAATTATTGTTTCCAAGATCGATTCGAGAGTGAAATTTAACTCTAACGCGTTACGACCGTGTGACGTTAACTCAGCAGCCAATAGGATTCTTCAACCTGAAGGCGAACACGGAAGTGAGTGTCGCCATTAGGATGCGAAGAGGTCTCACTCTGACTGTTTTCTCAAAGCTCATCACAGGTCAGAATCAGAATCAGCTTTATTTGCCAAGTACGTGTGGCCATACAAGTAATTTTTCTCTCTCCTGTGCACCATACAAAATACAAAATAACAAATAATAGTAATAAAAAATGAAGAATAAAGTATTTACAAGAAGAAAAAACCGAGATAAACATATATACTTTAACTTTAACTTTTAATATACATGTAGTGCAAACAGTGTGATGGTTCACACAATGGCAGGTGGTTTACGGGGAGATCAGGCAGACAGCCTGGGGGAAGAAACTGGTCTTGTGTCTGGTGGTCTTGGCATACAGAGCTCTGTAACGCCTACCAGAGGGAAGCAGATCGAACAGTTTGTGTGCAGGGTGTGTCGTCCGCACACTCCATAGGTTCATTCTGCTCATATGAACAATAGACGTGAACTTTGAACTGATGGTCCATTTTATATTTATTATTTATCATTTTTATGAAAAATGCAACAAACAGCAATAATGAACAAATACATTTTGATGCAGATGTGGAGATCAATTCAGTGCACATCAGAGGTCCAGTTGTCTGTCTAAATAAAAATAAAACAATTTGTTAAAAAATAAAATCCGGCGGGTTTTACATAGATTCAAATGGGAATAAAAACTCAACCACTTCAACTTCAACCTGAAAAGCACTTAAGAACAAACAAAAGGCTTGTGTCAGGAGATTTAATGAAGTAAAGCAAATAAAAAATGTCGTTTGCACATTAAGAAATGCGGATGTGCTTCTTCAATGGTATTTTAATACACTGATAATCTTAAATTACTGTGTGTGTTAATGTCATATTGTTTTGTATCGGGTATCATCTGTGTTGGACTACAGTCCAGCGACCCGAGTTTGTTGTTTTCATCAGAGTGGTACATCAGTCAGGCAGTTTTCCCATCTCTGCAGCAGTGGTTCCTTCAGTTCCGGGACACCTCAGCTCCTCCAGATTCTCACCCCGATGATCCTGTGGTCTCTGCGGGCTTCTCTGACCTCCGCTCCGGTCTGAAATCTGCCGGACTCACCAGGCCTCCTCCCACCATAACCTGAGAAACGAACCGGACTTCTGTTCCGGTTGGGTCTGACCTGTGAGCCGGGGCTAGCTGGGAAGCTAGCGGGGTGTTCGTCAAGCAGGGCTGCGGGGCGAAGGCTCGGAGCAGACGGCGCGCAGCAGCAGAGCAGCATGGGCGGAGGGACCCACAGCATCGCGGCGGAGGAGAAGGCGGCGAGCCGGGGTCAGAGTGAAGGTAGGAGTCGCCGGTGAGGGAGACCCGAGAACCGGGAGCTCACTTAACTCCACCGGGCCCGCACGGCTTAGCCCGGGTAGCTGCCTGATGTGATGATGTGAGCTGCTGTGTTGAAATGAGGATTAAATGTTATTTCTGTCGCTGCATTTTAAGGAACAAACAAAGTTTCTCGGTCCGCGAGCCTGTGCGCGGTGAAGGCTAGCGAACTAGCGGCTAAACTAACCAAACTCACACAAGGTCGTAATTTATCATCGTTAACCAGAAAAGTTAACCAGTTTACCAAATGTCGACAGTGTTAAACATAATTTCGGGGGTTAATAAGTAAAACTCCACGCGTGATTTTAACGGAAATGAAGGTAAAGTAACTGTTAGCCTGCTAGCAGAGCTGCAGGCTAAGTACAAGGCTAGGCTAATTTGTAGCAGCTAACGCCACTGTTTGACAGGGAAACCGGGCTCTCTGTGGCTAACCGACCCGTCAGTGATAGAAGGTGTTCTGGTGTTACTTCGCAGAGGCTGAGCCTCGAAGGTTTAGGCCAGAACAGCAACCAGCATCCTCTGTCGAGGTCTCTAAAGCAGGTGTATCGGTGAACCTTCAGAGGGTTGGCAGCTGGTGACGTGGAGCTTTGGTCCGCAGGTATCACACACTCCTTCGTGTCGAAACGCACACACACGCCCTGTTGGCTCGTGTGGTTTCAGGTTTGACTGCATTCAGTCTTGTGTCGCTCAGCAGCGCCAGACTCCAGACTGTCAAGTGTCTGTTATTACGATGTAGAAGAAGTATTCAGACTCAGTAATACCACACACCATATAATCCTAATACCACAATTCAGTTCAGTTTATTTATATGGCGTCAGTTCACAACAAAAGTTATCTCATGACATCTCAAGGAAATTCAATCGAATGCAACTGGACTTAGTTATTTGTCTTTGAAGACGTTTCACCTCTCATCCAAGAGGCTTCATCAGTTCATGCTCGCTTGACTAGGCTGGGACTAGTCCAACTAGCTGGTGTGGAGACCCAGGTATTTAACCTCTGTGGAGGCATTCACATGACCAGTGGTGTCATAAGCTCGTTTAGTGTTCCATTGTGACAAACGACAGTCGTTGAGACAGTCGTTGGGGATGGTAAAGTTGGTTTCGACTTCGTTACTGCTCTGTTGTGTTGTAACGACAGTCGTTAGAGTCACATGGGGTCCTTTGTGAATGCCTCCACAGAGGTTAAATACCTGGGTCTCCACACCAGCTAGTTGGACTAGTCCCAGCCTAGTCAAGCGAGCATGAACTGATGAAGCCTCTTGGATGAGAGGTGAAACGTCTTCAAAGACAAATAACTAAGTCCAGTTGCATTCGATTGAATTTCCTTGAGATAACCATGACCTGGATGAATGAGAATATTCACAGGCTTATCTCATGACACTTTCCAGTCAGAGCGGGTCGAGACCAGACTCTTTCATTGAACTGTAATACAGGGAGCCCAACATACCACACTAAACTTCGCTCCTGTGGGACCTGCTGGGTCAGTGGTTGATCGTCCTGCTGGCTGCTTTAATCTCCAGCAGAGCATCAGATTGTCTCAGACCTTCGTGTGTTTGGACCCCAGCTGTCCTGAGAGAACCAGGACCTCCAAACGGGTTCCTGTTCGGTTTATCACAGACTCTCAGGGTTTTCATCTGGACAGGAGCTGAAGCTGGCAGACCAGAAGTATACAGTTAAAAGATGGACCTACTCAAGTACAAGTACCTCCAATGTCTACTTGTTTTTACTTTATTAGAGTTGTGGAAAGTAAACTTTCTGACCCTCAGCTGTGCACAAACTACAGGTCAAATAACAGTCAGCTTATCGGCGTCCCTGGGACAGTTACCATGGTTACAGCTGCTGTGTGAATGTGCAGCAGACCGACTCTCATCAGTTCACTCAGTCCACAAACTGTTCAGCCTTGAGTTACCCATAAAGCTTGTGGTGTTAACTCAACTTCCTCCTGATGCCTGCAGCGAACAGGAGGCTGAAGTACATCAGCCTGGCGGTGCTGGTGGTCCAGAACGCATCGCTCATCCTCAGCATCCGATACGTCCGCACGTTGCCAGGCGACCGCTTCTTCACGACGTCGGCCGTCGTCATGGCAGAGGTCCTGAAGGTCCTGACGTGTCTGCTGCTCATCCTGCTGCAGAAGAGACGTAAGTGAATGCCACACGACTCGAGCGTTCAGCACGTTTCAGGAACAGGAAGGTCTTCATCAGGGCTCAGAACAGCAAACAACACATCTCACCTGTACAATAGCAACAGCCAATGAGAGGCAGTCACATGACCCAGAGTCAGACGAGGTTACGCAGAAATATTTTGATGTAGAAGACAAACCCCATCAGACTGAGAAACAAGATGGTGATGTGAGAATACACAGAGGCAGCCTGACTGTCTGCCTGTCTGACTGCCTGTCTGCCTATGTGCCTGCCTGCCTGCCTGCCTGCTTGCTGGTCTGACTGTCTGTCTGCCTGCCTGCCTGTCTGTCTGTCTGTCTGACTGCCTGTCTGTGTGCCTGCCTGTCTATCTGTCTGTCTGCCTATGTGCCTGCCTGCCTGTCTGTCTGTGTGACCGCCTGCCGGTCCGACTGTCTGCCTGCCTGCCGCCGGCCTGTCTGCCTGCCTGTCTGACTGTCTGCCTGCCTGTCTATCTGCCTGTCTGCCGGTCTGACTGTCTGTCTGTCTGCGTCCCTGCAGTCAGCGTGAAGGAGACGGCGTTCTTCCTGCTCGACTCCATCGTCTTCCAGTACAAAGACACTCTGAAACTGGCGGTTCCTTCGCTCATCTACACCCTGCAGAACAACCTGCAGTACGTCGCCATCTCCAACCTGCCGGCTGCCACCTTCCAGGTGAGTCTGACGTGTCATCCACACTCTGACTGCCTGTGTGTGGGCTCCTGCTGAGGGTCTTTACAAACTCCTCACAGACGCACAGTTTCATGTTCATGTCAGCTCCGCCGTTTCTTTTATGTCACGAAGGAGCTCGACCGAAACGCAGCCTCGCCGTCGGCTGCGTCTTAATGCTGCAGTCAGTTTTTCTGACAGTGTTGGCGTCAGCTGAGGCCGACGCTCCTGTCAGCTTTAGGGAGACGTTCGGCTGCTCGTGAGGCCTTTAGCAGCTGAAGAGAACACGTTTCCTTCGTGAGCTGCCGTGTGTGAAGGTGTGTGTGTGTCCCGCAGGTGACCTACCAGCTGAAGATCCTCACCACCGCCCTGTTCAGTGTGTTGATGCTGAGGAAGTCCCTGTCCAGAGTCCAGTGGGTCTCTCTGCTGCTGTTGTTCGCCGGAGTCGCCATCGTGCAGGTACATCACTGCAGCTCACCTGTCTGACACTGAGTCACATGTTCACTTCCTGCCGCTGAGTGAATCGGTTGTTGATCATTAGGCGAACTGATTGATTGATGATTGGTTTCCCTGTCAGGTGCAGCAGGAGGGGAAGAAGGAGGCGTCTGTGTCGGACAGCGCCGGTCAGAACTACGCGGTCGGCTTGGTTGCCGTGGTGATCAGCTGCCTGTCATCAGGGTTTGCCGGAGTTTACTTTGAGAAGATCCTGAAGGGCAGCTCTGCGTCCGTCTGGGTGAGGAACGTGCAGCTGGGGATCTTCGGCACGGCGCTCGGCATGCTGGGACTGTGGTGGAACGACGGCGCCGCCGTCGCAGAGCGCGGCTTCCTGTTTGGCTACACCGGCATGGTGTGGTGCGTCATCTTCAACCAGGCGTTCGGCGGGCTGCTGGTGGCCGTGGTGGTGAAGTACGCCGACAACATCCTGAAGGGCTTCGCCACCTCCTTCTCCATCATCGTCTCCACCGTGACGTCCATCTACCTGTTTGGCTTCCACGTGGACCTGCTCTTCACAGCGGGGGCGGGACTGGTCATCGGCGCCGTCTACATGTACAGCCTCCCCAAAGCCGCCGCCGGCAGCTCTTCGTCCCCTGGCTCCTCTTCATCTTCCTCGGCGACTTCAGCATCACAGAGGACGGACGGAGGCGCCGACATGGAGGCGTTTCTGCCAAAGTCAGTGCTGGTGAAGTGACTCCCTCTCTCTCTCTCTCTCTCCCCCTCTCTCTCTCTGTCTGTCTCTCTCTCTCTCTGTCTCTCTCCTGGTGCTCACTTCCTGTCTGCTCTGGGTGAGGTCATCTCCTGCTGCTCTCACGCCTGACGTGTTGACCTTCTCCTCCTCCTCGTCCTCCTCACCTCCTCCTGAGCTTCTCTGCACTCCTGAAGGTGTTGGAGGAAAAGGAGGAGAAGAAGCTTTATTTGTATTTCCTCCTCATCTTTTAAACCTCCTCTTCTCTTCACCTCCTGAGCAGGAGAACTGAGGAGTCGTGACCTCCTCAGAGCTCAGAACTAACATTCGGTCAGAGACTCGCGCCTCCTCTCCTCCCCTGCTCCTCTGCTCTAACTCTGCTTCTCCCCCCCTCGAGGAGGTGAGGGAGGAAGTGGTTCTCCTGAAGTCTGCTTTGAACTCCTGAACACTAACCTGTCCTCCTCCTCCTCTGTCTCAGAGCTCAGGTCGGGTCTCCTTCCCCTGCCGTCCACGTCACAGACTAACTGCTCACAGCACAGCAGGAGGAGGAGGAGGAGGAGGAAGGAGCTGCAGCGTCTCAGACCACCAGCTGTCTGTCTGTTTCCTGTCTCGCCTTCTGCCTTAAAACTCTTCACTTTACTAACTGAATGAGAAGAGAGAAGCCTCACGCTGGTGACAGATGATGTATTGATTCTTGTTGTTGATCTGATCGGGTGTTTTCACTGTGCGGCTCCACACGCTGACCTCCACGGGCCGAAACCTTTCAGGAAACATTGCGTTCATCCTGACCTTACTGTGTCACGTGGCAGGAAGTACACCTAAACATGAGGCTCCCGGCCGCCTCCAGCTGTCACAAAGTTCATTTCTCAATAATCATCAGCGTAAAACCCTTAAAGAGCCACTTTGGGAACCGATCGCCTCTCGGTGATCAGCGTTTGGGCTGCACAGTGAAAACACACCGCGGGTCAAACGCGCCTCTTTGTTTCCTGCCGACGGCCATGTTGGGCCGAGACTCTGCAGACGGGCCGTTGGTGCTCGGTGCCTTTCCTTTCCATCTGGACAGAAGCCATACTGTTGTGTTGATGGCAGAGCTGAGACCAGCCGGGACTCGAGGCTCAGACGGCTCCTGGCTCACACACGCTGAACTCAGATCAGTTTGGGAAGCGGCCAGCAGTGTGGCGGAGCCTCGAGGAGGAAGTGCTCGCTGATTGGAGCACCTTTTCACTGAATGGATCGTACTGACGTTTGTCCTGCTGAGGCGTCCTGAATGTCTTCGGGTGGATGAAGTCGTCTTGTTGGTGTGTTTACGTTGCTGTCGCACTTTGGGAGGAAAGTTTTTGTTGTTTGGTCTGCAGGAGGTGATGAAGGCTCAGAGTCTGTGAGCCGCCACACTAACCTGAGGATTGTTGATCAGGTGACTGAAAAGGTTCCTGCAACGTTTTCCTATGGAGTTGGAACGTTTTGAACTTTTGATTTTTATTGATCGATCTGTTGATTGTTAGCGTCTCCCTCTGAGCTGAGGTGAAAACTGATGTCCCCCGGACGCTCAGGAGGTTTTATTGTCCTGCACGAGTTTCACACCAAGTGGACGCGATTCCACTCACACGACTTCTGACCGAGAGGAGACGAACGTTGGAGCTTCGTTGTTCTTCAGCTCCTGCAGGTTGATCAGCCAACTCAAAGTTTTCTCCCAAAGTGTAAGAATCACTTTATGAAAAGTTTCTGTTTTATTCTGATCAGAATCAAAGCTGTTGGAGTTCAGTCTGAGTCTGTGAAGGCACAACAAAGACAGAACATTTTATTTTCATTTACTTTGTGTAAAAAGGAAAAGGAGCCCGCTGACAGGGACGATATATTAATATATGAGATGTTTTAATGAAACATTGGACTGAAACGCTGATTCTGTGGTTTGTGTGTCTGGGTGGAGGTGTGGTGGTGGTGGTGGTGAACAGGAAGAGGAAACTCAGCAGGTCGCTCCTGTCTTTAAAGGGATAATTTGTGCTTTGAAGGTTTGGCTGCCTGAGCATCAACAGGTTCTGCTCGGCTGCTCCTCCATGTGGTCTAAAACCAGCCGACGGAGGCAGCGGGAGGCCGAGTCAGCGAAGACGTGGGACGGTGGGACGAGTGTGTTGAGACAGTGGAAGGTTGTTTAGTGAGATGACAGATAGTTTTATTGTCGCACTGAGATAACGAGACCACAGCTGCACAGGGAAAAAGCTTCTCTCTGATGTTTTAATCTCATGACAGTCCGGGGAGTAAAATGAAAACGACGTGAAGACTCATGGATGTGAAGTGTGGCGTTCAGTGGGGTCGGTACAAGCTGCTGTGACCACGTGACCAACGGGACAAATATCTGGCTAATTTACAGAAGAAAAGTCCACTCGGTGTCCACATATGACGGCGCGTTAAGCTGGACGACCACGACGGGTTCGCTTGTCTTCACTGCTGCTTACAAACCAAACAAGCAAAATGAAAAGTTACTCAAAGAGGCAGCTGAACTTTGACTTTTCAGAGCTTAGGATTAATTTTACTGACATAAAAAACAAATTTCGGCTTTTAAACCTATACCAAACAGTAAAAACAGTTTGAATACACCTGTTTCTGCTTTTGCCTTGGATTTGAGCTGGCAGTCTGGAGCGCCACCTGCTGGAAGTTTAAAATAATCCTGTAAAATCCACTGCAGCAATTTTCAAACAAATCCTGTCTGAGTTTCAGTCTGAAGACATCCGACAGGGTTTGTTTGTCCTTGGCGGATACTTCAGGACACATGGACAACTGTCCAATAGGATCGTTCAGAGATCTTCCGGGATCTTTTAAACTTCCTCTTCCTGTCTGGCACCGTGTGTTTGGTCTGTATGAAATCTGTTTGGTTTCATCACTGATCTGTTGTAAAAATGCCTCTGGATTTGTACATACTTCTTTTGGTAAAGTTTTCTATAAACACGGACATGGACTCAACTCGTGTGCAGTTTGTCTCAGTTTGTTGCTGAATTACAGTCAGAAACAAGACGGGACGTTTGTCCTGAAATGTCATTCTGTTCATTCTTCAGTTCCTTCATCAGACAGGAGAGGAGGGACAGGAGAGACGCTACAGCACGACTACTGACAAGAACCAGCATGAGAGATCATATTTCTCCTGTACTGGCTTCTCTACATTGGCTACCTGTAAAATCCAGGAGCTCTCTCTTCCTCTCCCTCTCCTTCTGCACACATCTGTTCCATTAATGCATATCACTAACCCAACTTCTTCCCTGGAGTCCTTGTGCTTTCTGGTCTCTCAGGTTCTCATGGATCGTGGTTGGACCTTGTGCTGTGGTCCTGCTCGAAACTCACTAAATTACTACTGTTTAGTCATACTATTTTAATTTTGCTACCAATGTACAGCTACTACCATTATTATTGTTACTAATACTGCTATTGTTACGGCAATTTCTTGTCTGTCTGTAGTGAGTTAAGCAAAGGAAAACGCCACAAATCCGGAAGATAGCCTGCACCAAAATGTTTTAATCTCTATAGAGACGAGACAACACACGGCAGTAAGCAGTTCAGAGTTGTGCCCCCCTGACTGAAGACTTCATCCCATTTTGTACTTTCTGAAGTGTCTCTGGTCCTTGTTTGGAGCTTCAAAAACAGTCCTTCACAAGGTGTACAGGGAACAGATAGGATGTGATAACAGTTCCCAATTCAGGGTTTTATGACTGGGTGTTAACTCTTGTGAGATGAAGATCTCTTCCTGCCCCCTGCTTTACCCAGGATGTTATTCTAACAGGGCTATAACAGTCAGTTCACCAGGTCATTGGCTACAGACTAATTACATCAAGTATAAAGTAAAAGTATAACATTATCTCATTGTCACTGCAAAGCATACTAAATTTCCACCACACTATCATAATCACCATAGTACCTCCTGTATACTTCATTATCATTATCCACAGTTCCAATACTTCTGGTATTATTACTGCTGCTATGCATCTCTCACCCCCCACCCCCACCTCTCTCTCTCTCTGTCTGTCGCTTTCTCTCTCTCTCTCTCTCTCTCTCTCTCTCTCCCTCTCTCTCTCTCTCTGGCCGCCCATCTTGAGCTCCCTCCCCCCTCGACTCCAGAGCTCTCCTGTCAGGTCATTCTGCTGTAACAACAATCAGCTCATCTTGTACTGGAAACACGTTGGAGTTAACCTGATCTGAACCTCAGGTCTGGCTGATTCACTTCCTTAACACTTCCTCCTTCACAGATTAACACATGGATTCAAAATTCTTCACATTTTCAAACTGGTTGGTTTTCACAGAGGTCAAACAGTATACAGATGATGTGCTCCTGTATCAACCCAAAGGCTGCTAAAACTATAATACCTGTTTTATTTTTATCTGAAATCTTTATATAAACTTCCTTTTGCAAACCGCATACACTGTAATATTTATTCATTTACTTGCTTTACGTCAGTGAAGGAGGCAGAGGAGGAGGATGAGGAAGCTGAACTTCATGATGAGATGTGATGTGAGTCTTGTCCAAGTGGTCTAACTTCCTCTCTTCTTCTTCTTCTCTGCTTGTTTCTGTCCTCTAGTTGTGCAGGAAAAGAAAAAGGATCCTGAGAAACAGACTGACAGACGTTTGGACAAACTGTCAAAGGCAAAAAGCTTTTCTTCAGTCAGAACTACAGCACTTCTACTGGTCCTACCGCACTACTGCAGTATTATTATGGTACTTTTAGTCGTCAGGTTCTGCTCACTTATACATGAACAACCTGCAGTGAGAATGCAGTGGGATTCATCCTATCCATTTATTCTATTATCTCAGGAGAAAAACTTGTTTCTTACAGCAGTTCAAACATCTGCTTGTCTGAGGTAAACAAAATGTCTTTTCCTCGACATTATGTGAGTTTAATTATTCTGAGATAATTACTTTGTGGAAATTTTTGGGAGATAATCCTCAGAAAAGAAGTTAATTATCCAGAGAAAATATCAGAGACATCTGGACATTCATTCAGATCTTTTTAAAATCATGTCAGCACAACGCAAAACATCAAGACAGCAATATTAAAGTTGACATGAGGGAATATTTACCTTTTTATTTTATGTAAACAAAAGTTGTCTCAATAGAAAGAGGTTTTAAATGTCAGATAATTCTGTCCTGATATTTCGGGGGAAACGTGTTATTGTCTCACGATAACAAGCTATTTTTAATCATGTCTGCACTCATCTTGTTGCCTCGGTGTTTGTGTCCTCAGATTATTCAGATTATCTTGTTAACTCAAGAAACCTGCAGAAAACGTTAAAAGTGTTTTTTTAACAAGATGAACCAAAATATTTAACTCATTGAGATTTAATTGTGTTATATTGACATTATGAACAAAACAAAAAACAAGAAAAATTACTGAAACTTTGGCTTTCAGCTTCCATATAAAACATCTGTTTTTGGTGATTTATCCTGTGAGCCTGTCAGTCTCTGATCATCACTCCTAAGGTTTTACGTCTTCATCTAACACGTCTGTCAACCACCAGAGGACCTAAAATCTCTCAGTTTGAATATTTAAATAAAGTTATAGATGAACGAATCAAAAAGGTTTTCATCTGACAGCAAATCCAAGTCCGGTTATGCCAGAACAAAAGAAATTAAAAACAGTGAATTAAAAGTATGAAACAGACACAATGGTAGCATATCAAAATTTTAACTTTATTTTGACTTGAGTATTTGAATTTTTATTGATTATTTTTAAAACACTGAGAAGTGGAGTGTCTGTTCTTTCAGAATAAAGGCTCATATATATATTATTCCAAACTGTCACATGTAGGAAAGAAACCATAGAAATTGTTTTTGTGTCAATATTTCACAGGAAATCAAGATGATGTGATTTACTCCTAATTACAACTGAAAATCACTGACAAAGTGAAAATAACGAGAGTAAAAAGTGTGAGATTTTGAACATTAGAAAATTTTTCATTTCAACTCACTAAATCAAAAGCTTTACTCAGTATTTCCTGATTGATTTCTGAGTACTTTTTGTCATTCATTTCAATAAAAGACCATTTTTATTATTCCAAATGGATCTCTAATGTTTAGAAAAAAACAAAAAACATTCAAACTGTGAAGTGAATATTTCTCTTAAAGGTGAAAGTCTGTACCACTAAAGTGCCTGAGAACAAAGGTGGTGGGGGAGTAGAGATGGTGGTGGTGTTGAGGAGGAGGTGGGGGAGTAGAGATGGTGGTGGTGTTGGGGAGGTGGAGGAACTGCTCGGTGGATCATGTTTGTGTCCCCCAGCAGCATAGGCCCATAGCAGTGTAGCTATGATAGAGATTAAAGACTAACAGTTAGTCACACCTGTTCTACCTGTGGCTGTCTGTCAAGAAGTGACTGTAACTATGGCTACCAGCCCTACACACTTTGTTTGAGGCTAACTATATGCTTTACTAAACAGAAAGGTTTTAATTGTTAATTTTTTTTTAATTGTTAAAACAGATGGTACAGTTACTGTAGTGGCTCTCCGTTTCGTGCGAGTCCTCTTGTACCACTTTTGCTGCCAGTCTAACAACCAGTAATTGAAAAACGCGAGTGAAACCGAATCTTCTTTTTGAAAGTTTACTTAAAAAACACAAAAAATACACATACATTAGACTCGATATAGCTCGGTCAAAAAACTGTGTTGCTTCCAACGTCTCTAGCTGCAATCTGACCTTAACGTGCAAGCAGTGGCAAATGACGTAATATTGTCGGAAGCCGAAAATACATAAAGGTTTTTTCTAAGTTCAAACGTTACTAAATTATGCATTTTGGAAAACACAATAATTATGAATTCTTATGAAAGTACTTTAACTATATTTTAACCTTTTTAACTAACTTATTATTACAAATGAGTTAACTTTTAAGTGGCTCTTACAGTTACAGATAACATTAGGGAGATTGTTAACATATGTAATGATCTTTTTTGTAAGTGTGGGTCCAAATTTAGCAAAAGCAATTCCACAAAATGATGGAAAAGTAAAAGACTTTAATATTTCTGTCAATAATAACAGTTCCATGTTTCTTGGGGGTGTGTGAGAGTGATGTGTTAGAAATTTAAGAATAAAAAATCCACAGACTCAAACAATATCGCTATGTCAATAATTAAACTGGTTTTGATAGTATAGTTAAGTTGCTTAATAAAAGTGGTTTGATTTTAATAAATTATATTTAAATGAAAAGTTTTTAGGTGTTATAATAGACCATAAGCTTAGTTGGAAATCATATACAGAATATATTAAAAGTAAGCAATATAAAGCTATGGGCATAATTAATAGAATTAAGAATGTATTACATAAGAAATGTTTGTTTATTTTGGATGCATCACTTGTGTTACCATACATGTCATATTGTGCAGAAAGTTGGGGAAATGTTGGTAAAACAATTACAGAGTCAATATTTAAACTTCAAAAAAGGCCAATAAGAATCACTAACAAAGCTTCATATTGTGAACATACTATTAAGCTTTTCATGGAATCCAATACCCTAAATACCCTAGGGACATTGTGTACTTGAACACCTTGGAAATATCATTTCGTGCTATAAACAAAAATCTTCCTCTTTGCCTACAAAAGTTATTTAAATTCCAAGATGGGCATCGTAATTTAAGAGGTTTCCTTTTTTTTTTTTTTTTTTTTTTTGAAAGCCATAAAGCCATAACTAATGTTAAGTGCAGATATATTTCATAAAACTGTGGAATGAGCTTAGTGACAAATTTAAAACAAGCAGTTCTTTGTTAAAGTTCAAAAAATCTTTAAAATGTAAGTTAATTAACAATTACCAGAAAATGTATAATTAAAACTTAAAGGTAAACATAAAAAAGAAAAAAGAATGCTGGTATGTAATAACGTTTAGTAAGATGTTTGCCTGGCTGACTTTCTGGGTAAATTAAGAAAAATTCAGGATAGGCTACAATAAGCCAGGTGTTTCAGCCTACTCCTTTTTATGGTTTTGATGTGAATTGTTAAAATGTATTATGTATCGTGATGTATGTGACCAAAAATAAAATTATTTATTCATTCAACATGAAGAGCAACCAACAGAAGCTGCCACAGTGAAAGACATGGAGACAAACCCCAGACTACCTTAAAGAAGTTAAAATTCTGCGTTAAATTATTTCATGTTTGAGTAAAAAACACTGAGTTTGTTTGTCCCAGTGACGTTTGTTTGCATGCAGAGTGAGGAAGTGCAATCTGATCCCAACTGGTCACCGGAGACGCATGTGGAGACGCATTAGGATGCATTGGGCAGGTGTGAACGGACTCATCTGCTTGAGATCGAATCACCCAGGATGGATGTTAACAGATGGTGTGAACTGAGAGTCGTCTCCACTTGCTGTGATTCCTCCGTCAGTCGGTGCTGATGAAGTTCTCCTCTCCACCCATAAGCTGCTGCTGCTTCAAGCTCTCTGGATCATCAGGACTCAGCTGAACACCACCTTTCTGCTCACTCACACTCCACTTCCACCTGAGGAGACCAGAAAAAAGACAAGAGACGTCATCAGTCAGTGTCCACAGAGACTCCGTCCATCAGCTGTCAGTCAGTGATGCAGCACATCCAGTATGAAGACCAGCAAGGACTTCAGTCCGGTTCACACCACAAGTGGAGCAGCTTCCCTTCAGCTTCTGCAGTGAACACACTGAGCTGAAGCTGTCAAGAAACGTTGCTGATGCAGAGGGCTGAACTGAATTGCAAAAATGGCTGGGAGGTGGGAATCCCAAAGAGTAATCTTTAATATGAACAAAAATCACTCAAACAGGCACACACTTACTGTGGCTAAGGATTAACAAAAACTGTGGCAAATCTTGGCAAGGTGAAACAAGAAAATCATGGCTTGACAACTTGGAACAGAAGAGTGATGGGGAAGACGAGGACTAAATAGACAACATAACAAAACACAGGTGAAACACAATCAGGACAGCCAAAAGCAAAGCTACATGAAACAGACACACAGGGGAAGGGACAGTTTCAAAATAAAACAGGACATGACAAAAACCTTGAACATAACGCATGGAAACACATGACAAGACACACATGAAACACGACACATGGACCAGAAATCAAAAGACAGAACAAAAACTCACATGGCGTGACAGAAACTCACACACCTGCAGACACTTTGGACCAGGCACGTGCAGATAAGGGGGGCTACAGGGGCTCAGGCACCTGCCCTTTTCCTGATGGACATTCAAAGTGCCCTTTTGACAGGGCTGTTTTTTTTTGTTTTTTGTTTTTTAATTATTTTTTTTTTTATATAAATAAATGAGTTCCAACAGCTAAGTTCTTCACAATGTCTCCTAAATCATATGCAAAGTTATACATTTGGGGGGAAAAACGTTTTACACCTAAATACCTTGCGGCCACGATTCCTGACGTCACATGGTCAGCGAACCCATCGAAAGCGTGTAACTGAGCCCCTGCCCCACCAGAGGTCTCTGCACGTCCCTGCTTTGGACATCAAGTCTGTTGACCTTGCAGCTTTTACTACAGGACACAACGCAAGTTGGACTTCCTGTTGCGGTAAGCGTCCTACGTCATTTCCTGTTGTTGTGTGTTAGTGGGGGTACGAGGAGCTCCGTCTGCGCTTTAATTAAAGATCGCTTAGGTTGTTCTAATATTCGCTGTAGCGAGTAGTTTCACATTGTTACCCTGATCGTCTGTTCTAGTCATAGACTTCATCACTCACTTTACTAATTTGACGCTAATCTTATAACCGATTAGCATTTGCCAAATTCCGCTAAGCTAGCTTAGCCTGTTCATTAGCGATGGCTTCTCTGTCTCCCTCTCGCTCTCCTGCTCTCTCCTGCTTGGTGTGTCAAATGTTTAGTTATTCCTCTGCCTCCTTTAGTGAAAGTGGTAAATGTAATAAATGTAGTTTACTTGTAGCGCTGGAGGCGAGGCTTAGTGAATTCGAAGCACGGCTCCCCACCATGGAAACAAAGTCTCTAGCTACTGTTGTTAGTCAGCCCCGATTAGCCGGTGCGGACCGATCTAGTGTAGCTCGTAGCCTGCCCCCGGTAGCTCCCGAGCAGCCGGGAAACCAGGGAGGCTGGGTGACTGTACGGAGGAAGCATAGTCCTAAGCACAAGCCCACGGTTCACCCCCAACCTCTTCACGTTTCCAACAAGTTCCCCCCACTCAGCGACACACCCGCTGAGAAACCAACTCTGGTGATTGGCAGCTCTGTAGTCAGAAACGTGAAGTTAGCGACACCAGCGACCACAGTCAAATGCGTTCCTGGGGCCAGAGCGGGCATGTCATCATTCAATCGCTGGCTGTCGAGGTGGTGTCCAGCAAACAATGTGGGCTTTGTAGATAATTGGCAGACATTTTGGGGAAGACCTGGTCTCATTAGGAGAGACGGCATTCATCCCACTTTGGACCAAAACCAAAACCCTGACAACCCAGAGTTGAGACCAGGAGGCAGAGTTGCAGTCCTACACGCCTCTCTGCGCTTCCATTACAGTTACCCACCCAATATCCCATAGAGACTGTGTCTGTCCCCCGACCACTTAAATTAATTGAACCAAATTCAAAAAGAGGAGTTATACTTAAAAATCTAATAAAGATCAACACCAACACCTCCACAGCTACAACAAATAGGAGAATTAAATGTGGACTGTTAAATATTAGATCTCTCTCATCTAAAGCTGTACTAGTGAATGAGTTAATATTGGACAATAATATAGATTTATTTTGCTTAACCGAAACCTGGCTTCACCCAGAAGAATATGCCATCTTAAATGTATCCACTCCTCAAAGTCATATTAATACTCACATTCCTCGAGACACCGGCCGAGGAGGTGGAGTTGCCGCCATTTTCGACCCAAACCTATCATTCAGTCCAAAGCCCAAAGTCAACTACCATTCATTCGAAAGCCTTATTCTTACTCTCTCACACCCCACCTGGAAAACAATACAACCAATTTTCATTGTTGTAGTGTACCGCGCTCCTGGCCCATACTCTGAATTTTTACTGGAATTTCCAGAGTTCCTATCGAGTCTGGTCCTTAAAACTAATAAAGTTGTTATTATGGGTGATTTCAACATCCACGTGGACGATAGTAATGATAGCCTTCGCGCAGCATTTATCTCTCTCTTAGATTCAATCGGCTTCTGTCAGTGTGTACATGAACCCACTCATTGCTTCAATCACACTCTTGACCTTGTTCTGACATATGGTATCGATGTAGAACATTTAACTGTCTCTGAACAAAATCCTCTTCTGTCTGACCATTGTTTAATAACTTTTGAATTTATACTATTTGACTTCATACCACCAAGAAAAAACTCCTACACTAGATACCTGTCTGATAGTGCTGTGGCTAAATTTAAAGAAACAGTTCTATTGTCATTTACTTCAGTATCATATTTCCATATTAATGAACATTACAATAATCCCTCTCAAATCGACCATTTCGTGAACAGTGCTGCAAGCTCATTAAGGACAACTTTAGACTCTGTTGCTCCGCTAAAAAAGAAACTCATAAAGCAAAAGAAACTTGCACCCTGGTATAATACAGAGGTTCGCAAATTAAAACAAAATGTGCAAAAACTTGAGAGGAAATGGCGTTCCTCCAAACTTATTGAATCTCGCTCAATCTGGCAAGACAGTCTTAGATCATATAGGAAGGCCCTACGAACTGCCAGAGCAGCCTATTACTCCAAATTAATTGAGGATAACAAGCATAATCCCAGGTTTCTCTTCAGCACTGTAGCCAGGCTGACAGAGAGCCATAGTGCTATCGAGCCTTGTATCCCTGTGACCCTCAGCAGCAATGACTTTATAACCTTTTTTAACGACAAGATCTTAAACATTAGAGACAAAATGCAGCACCTACTGACCTCAGCTGATCCTGATGTAACATCAAACATTAGTGTCTTAGAACCAACAGTAGAAACAGATATTCATCTTGACTGCTTTTCACCTATCGATCCCCATCAGCTATACTCATTCATATATTCATCCAAGCCAACAACATGCCTCTTAGACCCCATCCCTACCAAACTTCTCAAAGAAGCTTTACCCTTACTTAGCACCTGTCTATTAGACATGATAAATCTGTCCCTGATAACAGGCTATGTACCCCAGTCCTTTAAAATAGCTGTAGTCAAACCTCTCCTTAAAAAACACACACTTGATCCAGAGGTTTTAAGCAACTATAGACCAATATCTAACCTTCCATTTCTTTCCAAGATCCTTGAAAGAACAGTCGCCAATCAGTTATATGACTTTCTTCAAAATAATAACTTATTTGAAACTTTTCAATCTGGCTTTAGAGCTCATCATAGCACAGAAACAGCATTGGTCAAAGTCACAAATGACCTCCTCCTGGCATCAGACAAGGGATTTATCTCTGTCCTTGTACTGTTAGACCTTAGTGCTGCATTTGACACCATTGACCACTCTATATTACTGCACAGATTGGAACACCTGGCATCAAAGGAACTGCATTAAGCTGGTTTCAGTCTTATTTATCAGATCGATTTCAATTTGTTCATGTTAATGATACATCGTCCACACTCACAAAGGTTAGTCATGGAGTTCCCCAAGGTTCTGTCCTTGGGCCAATATTATTCAGCCTGTATATGCTCCCCTTTGGTGATATTATTAGGAAACACTCCATACATTTTCATTGTTATGCGGATGACACACAATTGTACTTATCAATGAAACCAGATGAAACAAATCAACTAGTCAAGCTTCAGGCATGTCTTAAAGACATAAAAACCTGGATGACCAGCAACTTCCTACTTCTAAATTCAGACAAAACTGAAGTTATTGTTCTGGGCCCCGAACACCTTAGAAACAAATTATGCAATGATATTGCATTGCCAGATGGCTTAGCCGTGGCCTCAAGCTCCACTGTAAGAAATCTAGGAGTTATCTTTGACCAGGACATGTCCTTTAACTCGCACATAGCAAATATTTCAAAGACTGCATTCTTTCACCTCCGCAATATCGCAAAGATTAGGCACATCCTGAGTCAGAAAGATGCAGAAAAATTAGTCCATGCATTCATGACCTCTAGACTGGATTACTGTAACTCCCTTCTATCAGGCTGCCCCAGTAAATCCATAAAGACTCTCCAGCTAATCCAGAACGCTGCAGCACGACTACTGACAAGAACCAGCATGAGAGATCATATTTCTCCTGTTCTGGCTTCTCTACATTGGCTACCTGTAAAATTCAGGATAGATTTTAAAATTCTCCTCCTCACTTATAAAGCCCTGAACGGTCAGGCACCATCCTATCTTAAAGAGTTAATAGTACCCTATTATCCCACCAGAACTTTGCGTTCCCAAAATGCAGGGCTACTTGTGGTTCCTAGAGTCCTCAAAAGTAGATTGGGAACCAGAGCCTTTAGTTATCAAGCTCCTCTACTATGGAACCATCTTCCGGTTTCGGTCCGGGAGGCGGACACACTCTCTATATTTAAGAGTAGACTAAAAGCTTTCCTATTTGATAAAGCTTATAGTTAGGGCTGGCCTACGCTGGTGTGGTATAATTTCTATGTAAGTTGTGATGAGCTAAAGTTATAGTATGCACTGCAATATGATAGCATGAAGTAGTCATGTTATGTTTCCATTAAGATTGAAAGAAATGCAAGATACAGCTGTATTAAAAGATACAACTGGTTAAGGGCCTGTAAACTATAGAAGGCAAAACTGTAATTATATAAACTGTTTTATGGTAGTGAAACACTGTCTATGGTAGCTATACACTGTCAATGTAATCTCATTGTAACTGCTGTGAACCTGGGGAAAAACATTTGTTGTAATCCTGCATAAACTAATTATTTTTAAAAAATAGCACAGAAAGAGGCTTAGAGATAATGGTGTCTGCTACCAGCCGAAACTTAGGCCGAAACTGGAAGGCAGCCCAGAGAGGAGAACTAATGGTGTAAACTGTGCATAGAAGCACATAACGGTGTGATCTGCACGCAAGGAGCGCGTGCAAGACACAACGGTGTAACCTGTACACAGAAGCACATAAAAATAATAAAATAATGAATAAACAGGTGCAAGATGAGGTCAGTGGAAAGTCCCCAGAAAACCTAATGGTGTAAAAGTCACCACCCAATCCAGGACAAAAAGAGAAACCTATTGGTGTAAATAAAACAAAGTTGGCAAAAGGGATGGACAATAGGCGTGGAAAGGTCCAAACCCTAAGGTATATCATGTAAAGCCACCAGTCATTCTGTGAGAGACCCTTCATGTGTACCTAGTGTGCTTTGTGAACGGTTTTTCCCTTTTTTGCCAGCATTAAAGTCTTTGCTGCTCAGAATCCTGTCTCCTGTTGATGATTCTTCTGGACATCGAGGGAAGATTTTCCAGAACAATTGGACACAGCTAAAACTTACTGTGGTGTGGCTTTGAGTCTCTGCTCTGAGCCTACATGACACCGGCCCCTAGTTATGCTGCTATAGGCTTAGACTGCCGGGGGCCCTCCCATGACGCACTGAGCTCTTTCTTCCTCTCCCTCTCCTTCTGCACACATTCATGTCCCATTAATGCATATTACTAACTCAACTTCTTCCCTGGAGTCCCTGTGCTTTCTTGTCCCGCAGATTCCTATCGATCATGACTGGACCTCCTGCTGCGGTCCTGCTGTCGTCCTGCTCAAAACCTACTGCAATTACTAGTGTTTAGTCATAATCTGATTTAAATCTGTTACGACTCAGTACAGCTACTACCATTATTGTTACTACTATTGTTATCAAAATCACCATAATACCTTCTGTATACTTCACTGTCATTGTCATTATCTACATTTCGATACTTCTGGTATTATTACTGCTGCTATGCATCTCTGCTTGTGTGCTCCTTCTCTCACACCCCACCCCCTCTGCCTCTCTCCCCCTCCCCGCCACCCCCGCCTCTCCCCCCCCCACCCCTGCCTCTCTCCCTTCCCCAGTCACATTTGAATATTTCATCTAGTTTTGAACTGACAACACTGTAAACATGGAATGTGTGATAAAACATGTGGACAAAACAAAAGACAAATGGACAGACATACTGATGATGTTTAAGGTCCTACATGTCCAGCAAATCATCAGCTGTGATCGGTGGACTTCAGCAGAGGTTCTGCTCTGCAAACAGACCACATAGTTAGTTAAAGGTAACCAGGGTTCTCTGAAATAAGAGCCAGTGATTTGCAGGCTTCAGTCTGACTGATC
Organism: Scatophagus argus; assembly: GCF_020382885.2. NCBI lineage: Eukaryota > Metazoa > Chordata > Actinopteri > Scatophagidae > Scatophagus > Scatophagus argus. Next base: position 511,008 of record NC_058500.1, read on the forward strand.
TCAGAACTGTGACAAAAGATGAACTGATCAATTCTTTACTGTTGAACAAACACTGAGATCAGATCTGATGGGAGGACAGTCTGACGTCTCAGTATGTCTTCTACTGCTGTCAGCTGTAGTCCAGCTTTACTTCCTGTACAGACAAACACAACAACAACAGTCGTCTTCACATCAACTCAGTCACATGATCACACAAGCTTGTGGCTCATCTGATTGGCTGACTGTTGTCTGTCTGTCTGTCTGTCCAGTCCTGAAGCCCGTCATCAGGAAACACAAGATCTTTGCTGTGATACTAAATGTGTTTAGTACAAGACGGCTGAAACCAGCAGGAACCGACTTCAACCCTGTACTGACCTCAGAGTCTCCAGTCTGCAGTGTGGACTCTTCTTCAGTTTATGCAGCAGCTTCACTTCTGAGTCCTGCAGCTTGTTGTGGCTCAGCTCCAGGAGTCTCAGATGGGAGGAGTTGGACTTTAGAGCTGAGGCCAGAGGAGCACAGCTGATCTCTGACAGACTGCAGCTCTGTAATCTGAATAAATGATGAAACTTGAAAATGAAACACTAAAGTGGGGATAAACATCAAACAGTTTCATAAAAATGTTGTGAAGAAACAAATACTGAACATATTTGTTATTGTCTGATATTCATGTTGTCCACTTTTAAAATCTTAATTTGACCATGAAAATCTACACTGAACAATTCACTCTGAGCCTTTGAAACACTTGACTTTAATTCAGCTGTCAGTCTGTCTTGTTAGATAAGTGATGATAAGTAAAAATAATAATATGTAAAAATAAGTAAACCAAATAAATAAATAAATGAATAAGCTCAATTCTATAGACAGTTTGTGGACTAAACCACAGAAGAAGAAAGCAGACTTTAGCATGAAGAGACTCAGTGTGGATCAGTAGAATATCAGCCTGATGTCTGCAGCTTAGTGTCACCACAACTTTCACTTCATATTAATGTCAGCACAGAAGCAAAGATGGTGTCTGACCTCAGAGTCTCCAGTCTACAGTGTGGACTCTCCAGTCCAGCACACAGCAGCTCCACTCCTGAGTCCTGCAGCTTGTTGTCACTCAGGTCCAGCTCTCTCAGATGGGAGGGGTTGGACTTCAGAGCTGAGGCCAGAGGAGCACAGCTGATCTCTGACAGACTGCAGCCTCTCAGTCTGAATAAAGAACAAATAATGAAATTTTACAATTAAGCAGTTCAGTCAGGATAAACATCAACAAGTTTGAATAAAATGTTGTGAAAAATAAATACTGAATTTGTTTGTTGTTGTCTGATAGATAAAATGAAGCTGATTTATTTATTTATTGACTGATTTAACAAGATAATGTGACAAGATAAATTAAGATAAAATCAAGTGTTTCAGAGGTTGACACTGAATTATCCACTGCAGATATTTGTTGTCAAATTAAGACTTTAAATGTGGAGCTCAGCTTTGCTCTGTGACAGTCTGTGGACTAAACCACAGAAGAAGAAAGCAGACTTTAGCATGAAGAGACTCAGTGTGGATCAGTAGAATATCAGCCTGATGTCTGCAGCTTAGTGTCACCACAACTTTCACTTCATATTAATGTCAGCACAGAAGCAAAGATGGTGTCTGACCTCAGAGTCTCCAGTCTACAGTGTGGACTCTCCAGTCCAGCAGACAGCAGCTTCACTCCTGAGTCCTGCAGCTTGTTGTGGCTCAGGTCCAGGTGTCTCAGATGGGAGGGGTTGGACTTCAGCGCTGAGACCAGAGAAGCACAGCTGATCTCTGACAGACTGCACCAGTCCAGTCTGAAAAAACGATGAAACTTTAAAATTAAACACTTAAGTGGGGATAAACATCAAACAGTTTCATAAAAATGTTGTGAAGAAACAAATACTGAACATATTTGTTATTGTCTGATATTCATGTTGTCCACTTTTAAAATCTTAATTTGACCATGAAAATCTACACTGAACAATTCACTCTGAGCCTTTGAAACACTTGACTTTAATTCAGCTGTCAGTCTGTCTTGTTAGATAAGTGATGATAAAAAATAAGTAAACTAAATACATAAATAAACAAATAAGCTCAATTTTATAGACAGTCTGTGGACTAAACCACAGAAGAAGAAAGCAGACTTTAGCATGAAGAGACTCAGTGTGGATCAGTAGAATATCAGCCTGATGTCTGCAGCTTAGTGTCACCACAACTTTCACTTCATATTAATGTCAGCACAGAAGCAAAGATGGTGTCTGACCTCAGAGTCTCCAGTCTACAGTGTGGACTCTCCAGTCCAGCAGACAGCAGCTCCACTCCTGAGTCCTGCAGGTTGTTGTAACTCAGGTCCAGCTCTCTCAGATGGGAGGGGTTGGACTTCAGAGCTGAGGCCAGAGAAGCACAGCTGATCTCTGACAACCTGCAGCTCTGTAATCTGAATAAATGATGAAACTTGAAAATGAAACACTAAAGTGGGGATAAACATCAAACAGTTTCATAAAAATGTTGTGAAGAAACAAATACTGAACATATTTGTTATTGTCTGATATTCATGTTGTCCACTTTTAAAATCTTAATTTGACCATGAAAATCTACACTGAACAATTCACTCTGAGCCTTTGAAACACTTGACTTTAATTCAGCTGTCAGTCTGTCTTGTTAGATAAGTGATGATGAAAAATACGTAAACTAAATAAATAAATAAACAAATAATCTCAATTTTATTGTTGTTCTGACAGTCTGTGGACTAAGCCACAGAAGAAGAAAGCAGACTTTAGCATGAAGAGACTCAGTGTGGATCAGTAGAATATCAGCCTGATGTCTGCAGCTTAGTGTCACCACAACTTTCACTTCATATTAATGTCAGCACAGAAGCAAAGATGGTGTCTGACCCCAGAGTCTCCAGTCTACAGTGTGGACTCTCCAGTCCAGCAGACAGCAGCTCCACTCCTGAGTCCTGCAGGTTGTTGTAACTCAGGTCCAGGTGTCTCAGATGGGAGGGGTTGGACTTCAGAGCTGAGGCCAGAGAAGCACAGCTGATCTCTGACAGACTGCACCACCTCAGTCTGAAAAAATAACAAATGATGAAGATAAAAATCGTTTTATAATCCAGTCAGACGTGTTCAGGTTTGAAATGTGCAGCTCAACATTACTGTGTCCTCATCAATGAGCTTCACTGTGTTATTGTGGATCATGTCAGCCTTCTACAGACGTCACCCAGATGTCAACACGAGGGATGGGCACGATTAATCGAAGATTGATGATTGATCATTAAGAATTACGTCGATCACATGAAAGTTTGATCGACCTGTCCTGTGTGTTTGTTGATGCAATGCAGTGACAGTAATGGCTCTGTGGGTGTTTACATTTTACCAGCGGGGAGAGACAGGGAAAAATTAATACTCAGCAAGGTGCCGTAGAAGTCAAAACTAGGCTAAACATGAAGAGATCAAGACGAAGTGTTGTGTGGGACCGTTTCGAGCGAAGAAATGATGAAACCATCTGCAAACACTGCGATTCTGTGTACAAGTACAACATGACAACGACCCCAATGATGTACCACTTGAACAAAGTACATCCTACTGAGGTTAATGAATCCTCCTCTCAACCGACCATCACCTCAGTGCTAGCATGGAGGACCAGCGATGCACAGCGCGCGGAAAAAATTACCCAAGGAATCTGCTAATTGATTGAGACGGATATGCTGCCCAGAAGTATTGTTGATGGGAAAGGTTTTCAAGATCTGATTAACTTAATTGACCCAGCTTTCCAAATTCCGTCATGGCGCACCATCACCAGGCTCATGGAAACTTGCTATGTGTGTTTCACTCAGTGATGGGTTAAATGCAGAGAAATCATTTCCCAGCTTGGGATTAATAAAGTAACTTAAATTCACTTCTAACTTTTGAGCTAATTGTAACAGACTTTACAGCACACAACAAAAAGGTCTACTACACCAGATGCCTCTCTGAAGATAGTGTAGACAGATTTAGGGATGCAATCCCATCACAGCTCCCCTCAGCACCATGTACCAGTACAACAGACCGTACTGATTTAAACGTTACTCCTGGAGATATTGATTCTTTTGTCAACAACACTGCAGCCACGTTGCACACAGTTTTAGATATGGTTGCTCCACAGAGAAAGATTAAACATCATAGGAGGCGAGCTCCTTGGTATAATTCAAATATACGAACACTTAAACAAACATCAAGATGGATGGAGAGGAAGTGGTACTCCTCCAAATCAGCTGAATCCCAGAGAGCCTGGAAAGACAGTCTATTGACATACAAAAAGGCCCTTCGTGAAGCCAGAACTGCCTATTATTCAACATTAATAGAGCAAAACAAGAACAACCCACGTTTTCTCTTTAACACTGTAGCCAGGCTGACCAAGAGTCACAGCTCTGTTGAACCTTGTATTCCTGCAGCTCTTAGTAGTGAAGACTTCATGAGTTTCTTCACCAATAAAATCAATAACATTAGAGAAAAAATCAATAAAGATTTCCCCACAATAGCCAATATATTGACATCTTTAGAGACCACTTTTAATCCTAGTCCATCTCTGGACAGGTTCCTGTCCATAGACCTCCCCGAGCTGACCTCCAGCATTAACAAATCTAACCCAACTACATGTCTCTTAGACCCCATCCCAACTAAGCTCCTCAAGGACGTCTTTCCCTTGATTGGCGTTTCCCTCTTAGATCAGATAAACTTATCCTTAACAACAGGTTATGTACCACAGCGTTTAAAACCGCTGTTATTAGACCTTTACTTAAAAAACCTTCACTTGACCCAGACATCTTAGCAAACTATAGGCCGATATCCAACCTCCCGTTCTTATCTAAAATACTCGAAAGAGTGGTTGCAAATCGGTTAACTGATCACCTACACAGGAACAGTCTCTTTGAGATGTTTCAGTCTGGTTTCAGAGCCCATCACAGCACAGAAACAGCACTGGTTAAAGTCACAAATGACCTCCTCATGGCATCAGACCGCGGGCTTGTCTCCATACTTGTTTTACGGGATCTCAGTGCTGCTTTCGACACTGTAGATCACAGCATTCTATTACACAGATTAGAACATGAGACTAGGATCACAGGGACGCTTGTTCAAATCATATTTAACAGACAGAGGACACGCAGCCTGTGTTGACAGCTCTGAAGTGTGCCACCACAGTCATGTCTGGGGAGAAGGATGTCTCCATCTCCAACATTTATTCCGTCACTCTCAGCCTCATCAACAACCATCTCATATGCAGAGAAGGAGACGGGCCCAGAGTCACCGAATTCAAGACAAAAGTGCAGTCCTCCCTCAGCAAACGAATGAAAGTAAACCATTTACTTCACATTATTTCCATAATAAATAGAAGGTGATGACTGGGCGTTAGCCTACACAAATATCTCATATCTGTGTTGCCTACTTAAACATTTTTTCTGATTATTGACTGCCACATATATTTCGTAGGTTCAGTCTGATGATTTTCTGTCCTCCAGCCCCATGATCGCATCAATGCTGGACCCTCGTCAAAAGCACCTGAGCTTTCTAACGCCAACACAGAGAATGACTACAAATGGAAAACTGCTTGGACTGGGAGAGGCAGTGGATGTGGGTCAGGTGGCTATCCCACAGGCTCGGGGAGATGAAGCCGCGATGTCTGACACACGGAGAGCAAACAGAGGAGCTGCAGCCACACCACCGGCCTCCGCTATGGCACTGCTGCTCAGCGAGCAATACTCCACTCCACGCGACACTGGCATCGAAACTGAAGTTCAGAACTTTCTGAGGGAGACACCTCCATCCGTGGATTGTAACCAATGAATGGTAGGAATGGTAGTTGACTTTGGGCTTTGGACTGAATGATAGGTTTGGGTCGAAAATGGCGGCAACTCCACCTCCTCGGCCGGTGTCTCGAGGAATGTGAGTATTAATATGACTTTGAGGAGTGGATTCATTTAAGCTGACATATTCTTCTGGGTGAAGCCAGGTTTCGGTTAAGCAAAATAAATCTATATTATTGTCCAATATTAACTCATTCACTAGTACAGCTTTAGATGAGAGAGATCTAATATTTAACAGTCCACATTTAATTCTCCTATTTGTTGTAGCTGTGGAGGTGTTGGTGTTGATCTTTATTAGATTTTTAAGTATAACTCCTCTTTTTGAATTTGGTTCAATTAATTTAAGTGGTCGGGGGACAGACACAGTCTCTATGGGATATTGGGTGGGTAACTGTAATGGAAGCGCAGAGAGGCGTGTAGGACTGCAACTCTGCCTCCTGGTCTCAACTCTGGGTTGTCAGGGTTTTGGTTTTGGTCCAAAGTGGGATGAATGCCGTCTCTCCTAATGAGACCAGGTCTTCCCCAAAATGTCTGCCAATTATCTACAAAGCCCACATTGTTTGCTGGACACCACCTCGACAGCCAGCGATTGAATGATGACATGCCCGCTCTGGCCCCAGGAACGCATTTGACTATGGTCGCTGGTGTCGCTAACTTCACGTTTCTGACTACAGAGCTGCCAATCACCAGAGTTGGTTTCTCAGCGGGTGTGTCGCTGAGTGGGGAGAACTTGTTGGAAACGTGAAGAGGTTGGGGGTGAACCGTGGGCTTGTGCTTAGGACTATGCTTCCTCCGTACAGTCACCCAGCCTCCCTGGTTTCCCGGCTGCTCGGGAGCTACCGGGGGCAGGCTACGAGCTACACTAGATCGGTCCGCACCGGCTAATGGGGGCTGACTAACAACAGTAGCTAGAGACTTTGTTTCCATGGTGCGGAGCCGTGCTTCTAATTCACTAAGCCTCGCCTCCAGCGCTACAAGTAAACTACACTTATTACATTTACCACTTTCACTAAAGGAGGCAGAGGAATAACTAAACATTTGACACACCAAGCAGGAGAGAGCAGGAGAGCGAGAGGGAGACAGAGAAGCCATCGCTAATGAACAGGCTAAGCTAGCTTAGCGGAATTTGGCAAATGCTAATCGGTTATAAGATTAGCGTCAAATTAGTAAAGTGAGTGATGAAGTCTATGACTAGAACAGACGATCAGGGTAACAGTGTGAAATTACTCGCTACAGCGAATATTAGAACAACCTAAGCGATCTTTAATTAAAGCGCAGACGGAGCTCCTCGTACCCCCACTAACACACAACAACAGGAAATGACGTAGGACGCTTACCGCAACAGGAAGTCCACAAAAAAAGAGTCTTCACGACTTGAATTGAAATGATTGATTGATGATTGCTTTTTAGCTGGTAGCTAAAGCAGACTGAGCTGGCAGGACAGTTCAGTGTTTATATGTGAGCAGTTTGTTCAGTTTGGGAAATCACAGTCTGTGACTGACTGTTTTCCAGTGATTAGTCACAGCCCATGTGTGTTTGCAGTATGAGCACATTTTGATGAAATGATAGGCTGCACAGACAGACGCTGAGCCGGACTTCTTCCTGTTGGACCAGTGAGTCCGGTTAGCTGGCTTGCTAAGTGATGTGTTGTGTGATGTCAGCTGCTTGATGTTTTGATCATATGTCATGTGACCATAACAAATTCTTGTGAACGGCTGTCCATAGTTCCAGTGGTGACCCTGCTGTATAAGTGAACCACTGACACAACTTCAAACTAATGGAAACACATCTTTTACATCTGAAGAACTGAACTACTGATCTACACTGATTCATAATGTTAATCACATCTGGACTTACACAGCCTTCCTGCAGTTCCTCACAGCTGGAATCAGTCTCAGTCGTCCTTTATCTGATGCTTTGTACTTCCTCAGGTCCAACTCATCCAGAACCTCCTCTGACATCTGCAGCATGTAGGCCAGAGCTGAGCAGTGGATCAGAGAGAGCTTCTTCTTCAGTTTGTTCTCTGACTTCAGAAACTCTTGGATGTCCTGATGCACTGAGTGGTCGTTCATCTCCATCAGACAGTGGAAGATGTTGATGCTTCTGTCAGGAGAGATGTTATCTGTGTTCTTCTCCTTCAGGTTGGTGATGGCTCTCTGGATGGCTTCTGGACTGCTGTCTGTCTGACCCAGCAGGCCTCCTAAGAGTCTCTGGTTGGACTTCAGAGAAAGGCCATGAAGGAAGCGAACAAACAGGTCCAGATGGCCATTTTCACTTTTAAGGGATTTTATCATTGCTCCCATCAAGAAGACATCCAGGGTTGAATCGGCATGTTTTTTCCCCAGGAAAGGCTCCAGAACCTGTGTGTTCCTGTTGGTGTAACAGTGGAACATGTAGACTGCAGCCAGAAACTCCTGAATGCTCAGATGAACAAAGCAGTAGACTGTTTTCTGGAAGATCACACGCTCTCTTCTGAAGATCTCTGTACAAACTCCTGAGTACACCAAGGCCTTCTTGGCATCCAGACCACATCGCTCCAGGTCTTCTTGGTAGAACATGATGTTTCCTGTCTCCAGATGTTCAAACGCCAGCCTGCCCAGCTTCAGAAGAACCTCTCTGTCAGCCTCCATCAGCTCCTGTGGGCTCGTCTCATGTCCTTCATCATACTTCTGCTTCTTCCTCTTTGTCTGGACCAGCAGGAAGTGTGAGTACAAGTCAGTCAGGGTCTTGGGCAGCTCTCCTCTCTGGTCTGTAGTCAACATGTCCTCCAGAACTGTAGCCGTGATCCAGCAGAAGACTGGGATTTGACACATGATGTGGAGGCTCCTGGATGTCTTGATGTGTGAGATGATTCTGCTGGACAGATCTTCATCACTGAACCTCCTCCTGAAGTACTCCTCCTTCTGCTCGTCAGTGAAACCTCGTACTTCTGTCACCCTGTCAACACGTGAAGGAGGGATCTGATTGGCCGCTGCGGGTCTGGACGTTATCCAGACGAGGGCCGAGGGAAGCAGATTCCCCTCGATGAGGTTTGCCAGCAGCACGTTGACTGATGACTTCTGTCCGACATCAGACACAACCTCAATGTTCTTGAAATCCAGTGAAAGTCTGCTTTCATCCAGGCCATCAAAGATGAACAGAAGTTTACAGACAGCCAGCTGCTCTGCTGTGAGCTTCTGTAATGCTGGATGGAAAACATGGAGCAGCGTGAGAAGACTGTGCTGCTCATCTCTGATCAAGTTCAGCTCCCTGAACGACAGCAGAACCACCAGACTGACATCCTGGTTTTCCAGGCCCTCCGCCCAGTCCAGAGTGAACTTCTGCACTGAGAAGGTTTTTCCAACACCAGCGACGCCGTTGGTCAGAACGACTCTGATGGTCTGTTGTTCAGGTGAGGCTTTAAAGATGTCCTGGCACCTGATCGGAGTCTCATGGAGGGTCTTCATCTTGGAAGTCGTCTCAAGCTGCCTGACCTCATGTTGGGTATCAACGTCTTCACTCTGACCCTCTGTGATGTAGAGCTCAGTGTAGATCCTGTTGAGGAGGGTCCCACTTCCTGTTTCACTTCCTTCAGTCACACGCTCACATCTCGTCTTCAGACTGAGTTTATGTTCTTCTGTCACCTCCTGCAGACCAGGATCTGCTGAAGGAGAAGAGAAAACACAGAAACGTGTGAAGGTGATGAAGTCCAGCAGAATCACAAGCTGTGATGTTGTCACCATCACAACATGTGCTGAAAACTGGAGCTGACCAGCTGACTTTTGTTAGCAGCAGGATGTCCAAAATCTAATTCAGGTTCAGCTGAACAATTCATGAGGGATTCACAAACTCAACAGTCGAGTTTCTAAACGTTAGTCAATAACACGACGCTGACGGGATGAAACAGGAAGAAGTCAGCAGCACCTGGACAGCCTACAGTGTGCACACGCTGGAGTTTTCTTCTGCTTCATCCATTCAGTGACTGAATGAGGACTTTGTGAGACCAACGTGAGCAGTTTGTGCTCCATCACTCACAGACTAACTTTAACTGAGCAGCGATGAGCAGCAACAAAGGAGACCTGCTGACCAACACTGCAGCATTAAACAACTGAAACAAATCACTCGGCGTGTTGGACGGCGGCGGTTTTCCCCGAGCTGACGGTGCAGCAGACAGGCTGCTCTGCACTGGTCCAACACCTGTCTGTCTTCCTTCTAACAGTGGCAGTGAGGAAGACAGTTTACACCAAACACAGAGCCAAGTGTGCTAACCTTAGCCGCCAAGCAGAGCGACAGGAAGTCGAGCAAAAGGCGGACTTGATGTCTACAAAGATCTTAAATGGCTGCACAACAAATGCAGTCAAACAACAAGCCGTGTTTTCAGACGTGATACATGAGCAGATGGACAGTCTTACTTTGGACAGAGCTGCTCTGACTGGCCTTCTGCTGTCCACATCCTGTCCTGGATCTGTGTCCACACTGGGGACAGGACGAGTCTGCAGGTGAACCAGACTGGTCCCAGTATGAGCTGCTACACTGTCTGCAGAACCAGTGTCCACAGCTGGCAGAGACTGGATCCTTCAGGACGTCCTGACACAGAAAACAGCTCATCTTCTGGCGTCTGTGAAGACAAGTTGTTAGAACTAAAATGAGCTGATGGTTATTGTTGAAAAATAAAAAGATTTAGCAAAACTGAAGCTGAAACTACGGGGACCTCTAGAGGTACAAAGTGGTATTACAGAGCTAGCTGGTTAGCATGCTAACTTCAGTAGGAGACACGGAGACGTCTCTTACATAACATCAACTCTGTCGATGATGTTAGTTCAGTTTTTTAATGTTTTAAACTCTGAATGTTAGCACGTCTCCTTTAAAGAGCAAACTGAACATCAACACAGAATCACAAGGAGCAAAGATTTTCTACAAAAGTTTTTCACAATAAAATATGAAGTGAGTGAAGAAGCATCACATCATAATCTGATCAGAGGAGAAGCCAAACCAGCCAAACATCTGAGGACAAACATGAGAAAATAACAACACATGTGAAGCAGATTCTTTCAGATTTTGGACTGAGTTTGGTAAAACCCAGACTGAGATCCAGCTGAGTCTGAAACAGGATCTGAACTAACAGGTCTGCATTATGAAGGACATTTTGTCTTCATCCTCAATGCATCATCTTCATCAGGTCAGCTTAGAGTAAAAACTCTTACTTTGTGTCTGAGGGTCCAGGTTCATCACTGAGGTCTGGAGGACGTCCTTTGGACCAGTCACTCTTCATAGAGAGACAGCTGGACACTGGAGACTCGTCTCTCTGTCTGATGGACTGAACTCTGTGAACACCAACATGTTTTCATTCACATCATGTGAATCCTTCATAAATTCTCTGATGACAAAGTCATTTCTGCTGCTGTCCATAACTAAGAGGGTTAAAGTTTGTATTCGTCCTCTGAGATTCCAGCTGACTCACAGGAAGATGAACAAATGATTTGATGAGTCACAAAGTTTAGTTTAGAAATTTTAACACGCAAACACAAAATCACCAAAACACCAAAGCAAACTGAAGATGAAACGAGTTCAGTTCTCTTACTTTGTGTCTGAGGGTCCAGGTTCATCACTGAGGTCTGGAGGACGTCCTTTGGACCAGTCACTCTTCATAGAGAGACAGCTGGACACTGGAGACTCTGCTCTGTCCTCCTCTTCCTCCACAAAACCACTCATCTTCTGATCTGAGGTCAGTCTGAGAGGAAAAACATCAACACTGAGCTGACAACACAGGAATAAAGACGAACAGGTTTGTTCAAGAGTCTGAGGTGACATCACAAGACAAGACAAGTCAACTTTATTTGTACAGCCCATTTTTACAAGCAGTTTGTCTCAAAGGGCTTAACATAACATCAGCAACATCCTCTGCCCTTCGACCCTCACATCGACTGAGGAAAAACTCCCAGAAAAACCTTTAACAGGAAAAAATGGAAGAAACCTCAGGGTGAGCAACAGAGGAGGGATCCCTCACCCAGGACGGGCAGACGTGCAATGGATGTTGTACAGGCAGGAAAGCAGTCAACAACATGAGAAATGACATTACTAAAAAGATAAGCAAAACAAAATCTCAACTCATAAAAATGTGAGTTCAATGGTCAGTGTTCGTATATTTGAATTATACCAAGGAGCTCGCCTCCTATGATTTGTAACCTTCTTTCTCTGTGGAGCAACCATATCTAAAACTGTGTGCAACGTGGCTGCAGTGTTGTTGACAAAAGAATCAATATCTCCAGGAGTAACGTTTAAATCAGTACGGTCTGCTGTACTGGTACCTGGTGCTGAGGGGAGCTGTGATGGGATTGCATCCCTAAATCTGTCTACACTATCTTCAGAGAGGCATCTGGTGTAGTAGACCTTTTTGTTGTGTGCTGTAAAGTCTGTTACAATTAGCTCAAAAGTTAGAAGTGAATTTAAGTTACTTTATTAATCCCAAGCTGGGAAATGATTTCTCTGCATTTAACCCATCACTGAGTGAAACACACACACATGCAACATGCAGTGAAACACAGGAGCAGTGGGCTGCATCAAGAGCCTGGGGAGCATATTGGGGGTTAAGTGCCTTGCTCAAGGGCACATCAGCCAGCTAATGGTCTGAAAGCAGAGGGTTTTTAGGGACAACTAACAGGTTCTTAGTTTCTAGGCCATAGGTGAGAACCAGTGTCCTCTCTCAGAGTGATGCTGAAAAACTTGTTCATGCTTTTGTTACTTCTAGGCTGGACTACTGCAACTCACTATTGTCAGGATGTCCAAATTACTCTATTAATAACCTGCAGCTGATCCAGAATGCAGCAGCTAGAGTTTTAACAGGAATCAGTAAAAGGGATCATATCTCCCCCATCTTAGCTTCTCTTCACTGGCTTCCGGTAAAATTCAGAATAGACTTTAAAATTCTCCTACTTACTTAAATGGACTCGCCCCATCATACCTGCAGGATCTAATAGTCCCATATATTCCCAATAGATCACTCAGATCACAGAGTGCAGGTTTACTTACAGTTCCCAGAATTTATAAAAGTAGAACGGGAGGACGAGCCTTTAGCTATCAGGCACCCCTGCTGTGGAACCAGTTGCCAATCTGGGTTCGACAGGCAGACACCACCTCCACTTTTAAGACTAAACTTAAAACCTTTCTGTTTAGTAAAGCATATAGTTAGCACCAAATAAAGTGTGTAGGGCTGGTAGGCATAGTTTCACTCACCTCATGATATATAGCCACAGGTAGAATAGGTCTGACTAACTGTTAATCTTTAAATCTCTATCATAGCTAAGCTGCTATAGGCCTATGCTGCCGGGGGACACAAACATGATCCACCAAGCAGTTTCCCCTCCTCCTTCTCCTCTTCTATCCTCTCCCCTCGTCAGATTAACATGCAGTTCATTATTTTATGTCACTAACTGTGTGTCCAGTGCTCCTCGTAGTCTTGTGTCTCTCCCTCCCTCTCTCTCTCTCTCTCTCTGTATCTTTCTGCAGGTATCTCTCCATCCAGATCTTCAAGTTGAACTGTAGCCGGCTCTATGACCAACCCAATGTGTATTGTTGACATCTGCCTGTCATTCCTCTATGTACCGACTATGGGCGGGGTGGTTCTCCCTACGGGCCGAAATCGAACTGATAGGATAGTGATTCTCAACATCACATAAAAAAAAGAATACATGAATGTTACAGCAGTTCATTATAATTTTCATTACTATAATTTTCTTATAACTTGTGAAATGTTAAAATCATATTGAGGTGGTCGCAAAAAGTGAAACTAAACAGTTGAGATTTTGTTTTGCTTATCTTTTTAGTAATGTCATTTCTCATGTTGCAAATTGCTTACCTGCCTGTACAACATCCATTGCACGTCTGCCCGTCCTGGGTGAGGGATCCCTCCTCTGTTGCTCACCCTGAGGTTTCTTCCATTTTTTCCTGTTAAAGGTTTTTCTGGGAGTTTTTCCTCAGTCGATGTGAGGGTCGAAGGGCAGAGGATGTTGCTGATGTTATGTTAAGCCCTTTGAGACAAACTGCTTGTAAAAATGGGCTGTACAAATAAAGTTGACTTGACTTGACTTGACTTGAGTTAAAGGTTAAAGGCTGACTTAAGACTGTCAGAGTCAACATCCATATGAATGTTAAAGTCACCCACTATAATGACTTTATCTGTACTGAGCACTAAACTAGATAAGAAGTCAGAAAACTCAGACAGGAACTCTAACAATAAACACAACAACTAATAAAACTGGCCACGTTGTTTTCGGGACACCACCGTGACAGCCAGCGACGGAGCGATGACATGTGGCTAAACATGTCATCGCTGGTCAGGTTCGGGAGGGGACCAGAGAATACTACGGAGTCCGACATGGTTTTTGTCAAATTACACACAGACTCAATATTGACTTTGGTGACCTACGACTGGCGTAGCCGAGTGTCGTTAGCGCCGACAACCGGAGAAGCCAGGACAAGACCTGAACCCTCTCCTGACCCTGCACACACTCCTGTCCTCACCTTGTTGGTCACCTGACGCACGGACATTTCGTGAGAGATTTAAACCAGTTTGTTCAGGAGTCACATGCAAGACAGAGAGAGTGGAAGTAACACACTCACACACACACAAACACTCGCTCACGCACACATGCATACACACGAGTTCTTGAATTTCCAGTCCAGAATGATGTATTAACACTCACCTGCCTCAGACTGCAGTTTCCTTCTTCTTCTTCTTCTCTGCTGCGTTCACTCAAAATGGAGTCTGAACTGACTGAACTCTTTCACTTTCAGGGCTGCTTACCTGTGTAAGACACACACACACACACACACACACACACACACACACACACACACACACACACACACAGTATTCAGTCTAAAAGCTTCACTCGGTCCCTTCTGGTTTCTTGTGTGTGTGTTTTGTTGTTTTGTCACGTCTTTTGTGTCCACAGACGACTCAAACTGTTGACTTCATGTCTTTCCTCTACAGTCCAGAGGGACAAAAAGACACTCAGAGACTTTGACAGGTGAATCATTTAAATGTTGTATTAACACTCACCTGCCTCAGACTGCAGTTTCCTTCTTCTTCTTCTTCTTCTCTGCTGCGTTCACTCAAAATGGAGTCTGAATCAACTGAACTCTTTCACTTTCAGGTCTCCTTGCTGTTCTCAGGAGCCTGAGTCACATGATCAGTGATGCTCCTCCCCTCAACACTGACAGGAAATCACTGTGTGTGTGTGTGTGTGTGTGTGTGTGTGTTTTAACAGGAAGTGTTTATGAGAGTCTCTCGTGGCTTCAGCTGATTCAGTTAAATGAGTTTGGGTCCAAATGTAAATAATTACACCTAAAGTGCTTTAAAGTTGACTTCAGCCAAATCAAAATGTTCTTTTGCAGACTCACACTCAGGTGGAGCTTCACCTCCATCACCATCGCTCAGTTTGAACTGAAATGAATGTTGGTTGTAGTTCGATGGTGGAACCAGCAGGGGGAGACAGAGACCGTTTCAGTGTTGGAGCTTCGCTGGTTTCCAACCTGAGCTCAAAGAAGAAAGACGAGAAGCGACCAGCAGCTGAACGTGACGAACACGCAGATTAGAATCAGATTAAATCTGTGATGACACGTCAAAGCAGCAGGAAGTAAAACTGAACTAAAGCAAGATCACAGCTTCAAATCGTTTTCTTCTTCTACTTCTTTTTTTGATCTAAATTGAAGAGTTTACAGCAGCACAGCTGAAGCCATCAGCCCATTAATCAATAGCTGATCAGCTGTATTGATGATGTGTTCAGTGTTTCCTCTGAATGGTTTGAATCCTCTGAATGTGTTTGTGATCATGTTGAGCTTTGGACTGTTGGTTGGACTGAACAAACTCTGTGAAGGAGTCACTTTGGCCTCTGGCTCAGTGGGACCACATTTCTCACCAGTTTCACCAGTTTGACAAAGCAAACAATTAATGTATGGAAACATTGCAAGACAAGTAGAGCACTTGGAGGTCATGCATGTCGGCCGAGGAGGTCCACGTGGGAAGGTCAGACCCCACTTTGAGAACCAAAGTCCAGCACACGTGTGGACTCCTTGACGTGTTTGGATTCTGACAGAATTAGTGTGTTTGCGGCTGAAGCGTCAGCTGTCAGTCATCACTTGTGAAACATGTTGTTGTGTCTCTCTTTGGGGCCAATCACAGAGCGCAGGGTGTATTATCGTAGCACCCAGGTCACACCTGTGTCCTCTGCTGTCTGTCGTGATGTTGGTCCAGACCAAACCACTGGAGGATCCTGTGAACGGTTTGTTGTTTTTAATAACGTTTAAATAATATCATATTGTGCTGGTTGGAACCTGAGAAACGACTCTCGCTTTAAGCTTTACACTCACCTGTAGAGTCCACCACATTTCCTGCTCAGACCGACGGGACCTCACGTCCTGGTCAGCATGCTGATCTGTCACATGGTGGACTCTCCCAGCAGCATTCAGTCCCAGCACTACGGTGGCCTGGAAGCAGTTGGTCCACCCTCACAGTTAGCAGTTAGCTTCACTGCTCAGTTAGACCAGAGAGGATCAGTTCTGTAAACGCGTCCACAGAGAGGGAGGAGGTCGAGTCCATGACTCCCCTGACAGGTTCCTCACAGGGAGTGGTGGGTTCAGGATTTGTTTCTCCTCCCACCCGCCATCAGGCTGCTGTCACTGGGTGAGGAGCTGCCTCCCCCATGCAGAGGTCACAGGGGGGTCAGGATTCAGACGTCAGCTCGGAGCCCTGAAGACCCGAGAGCTCAGCCAAAACCTGAACTGAGCCGAACTGAGCAGAAACTGTCCAAGCAAAAGACAGAAGCGGGACTTGTGATCACATGGAGTCACTAACCTGTCTTTCCGGTCCACATCGGCAGCACTGGAGACACGAGACGTTTTACGGCCTGAACAAATGGACTCAGTTTGACCTCATGTGGGGACAAAGACGAGATAAAAACGGACTTTAAACGTGATTTGAAGGGAGGGCAGGTGAACAGCAACGAGACGTGGAACATGACGACGACGAGGCGATCAGAATCTAAAGGTCCTGATCGTAAGAGACAAGCTGAGCTCAGAGAGTCCTGAGGGACATGTTATTGATCACTTCAGCAGCTGATATGAACACACTGAGCTTCACGCGGGTTTTCAGCGTCGCAGGCTTGATGGACGTCGTCCTTTAGAGTCACCGAGTGTCTGCTTTGACCCACAACATTCACACCTGGACGACAGGAAACGCTTTGTCAGCGTTTCAGCTCTGCAGACGCTTCAGTGTCTGCATGCTGGGGAATTTTTATGCTCCAGTTTGTGCCTTTTCTACATCATTTCAGTGTGGAAATGTCTGAATTAGTTACATTTCAAAATAAAACTGATTTAATCAGCATGTCAAAATAAAAGTCCTCTGCTGTGACGTCAGAGAAGAGAATGAAGGGACTCATGAAGGCAGAGAGAGGAGTGACCGTGATGACTGAGGGGGGCGGGGCCGGTGGCGTGACGTCACCAGCGGCCGCCGTCTCTCCTTTTAAAGCCGCAGACGGACAGCCTTTAAATACCTCGGAGCGTCTCTGCCGGGACATGTGACAGCTGAGAGGCCGCTCTCCTTCTCCTCCTCTTCTGATGGGGCTGCTGCACCGCCCGCCCGCCGCCCGCCGCCGGGACTGAAGCCGCGCGCCGCTCGGTGTCCCGCACTCTGCTCGTGTCGCTCGTGTCGTCCTCTCCGTCCTCTCTGTCTTCCAGCAGGCCGCCGTCTCCTCCGTGACTTTCTGTTCCCATGCGATTCTTCAGACTCACATTCAAGTGTTTCGTGGATTGTTTTTGAAGGTCGCAGTCCGGTTGTCGGTGTAATCCCCTTTAGTTTTTATTTTCACGTTTTTTACTTCATTTTCTCTGACTTTGCACTGGAGAAAGACATGTCTCCAGGTTATTAGCGGACATTTTGAATCTCCGTCCTGTTTTAACACTAAATCCTAATTTAAATTGGACTGACACGCAGAGGAGCAGACTGAGGATCAGCTTCATTTTCCCCTCCAGCACAGGAGGGACTGAACGGGACGAGCTGCACCTGCTGCTGCTTTCTGATCGGAGACGAGGTGGACTCAAGGTGAGGAGGAGGACTCAGATTCTGGGACTGAAAACTCTTTAAATTAAAATAAAATAAAATCAACAAACCTGCAGAATTAAAGGGAAAGTCGAGGGAAAACGAAGAGACTGAGTTTGCAGCGCTGACTGACTGGTTTCTCACCGGGTCCTGACTGGGTCCAGACTGGGTCCAGACTAGGTCCTGACGGGTCCTAACGGGTTTCTGACTGGTTTGGGGACTCTCAGAGGAAGTGAACGAGAAACAGATTTTGGAAATAAAAGAAGAAGACTTCATTCTGTAAGGGAAAATCTTGGTGAGGCTGATTAATTCTGCAAGCAGTGCGGACTGCTCCTTTACTTACTGCTTTGTTACTGGTTTTGGGGAAACAGAAGAAGTGACAGACTGAGGGGACCAGTTTTAAAGGAAAGAAACAAGAGAAACTGGACAAAACCCAGCAAGAACTAAAGGGAACCTAAGAGAGAAATTTACACCAATTACTGATTGTGACAGTCCTGACTGGTCCTGACTGATCTTGACTGGTCCTGACTGGATCCTGAGTGGTCCTGACTGGTCCTGACTGGTCCTGACTGATCTTGACTGGTCCTGACGTAGTCCTGACTGATCTTGACTGGTCCTGACTGGGTCCTGACTGGATCCTGAGTGGTCCTGACTGGTCCTGACTGATCTTGACTGGTCCTGACGTAGTCCTGACTGATCTTGACTGGTCCTGACTGGGTCCTGACTGGTCCTGACTGGATCCTGAGTGGTCCTGACTGGTCCTGACTGGATCCTGAGTGGTCCTGACTGGTCCTGACTGGATCCTGAGTGGTCCTGACTGGTCCTGACTGGTCCTGACTGATCTTGACTGGTCCTGACTGGGTCCTGACTGGTCCTGACTGGTTTGTGGACGGTGCGTGATGGAGAAGCAGGCCCTGCCAGCCTCTTCCTGCTCTCTGGTTCTCCTGGAGGAGACCAAGAAGAGCCCCCTCCTCCTGTCTAACGGCGGGACTGGATACCCCCCCGTGGCCACCAATGGCAGCCTTGTGCCGCTGACGATGGCGGGGTCCGGCAGCAGCGGTGTTGGTGCCCCTTGTGCCGGACCGGAGAAGAAAGCGGGCGTGGTGATGGGGGCGGGGCCTGCATATCAGGAGCGGGAGACGTGGACACGGCAGATGGATTTCATCATGTCCTGCGTGGGCTTCGCTGTCGGACTCGGCAACGTGTGGAGATTCCCGTACCTGTGCTACAAGAACGGAGGAGGTGAGACACACACACACACACACACACAACATACACAACATTAAAGGAGCAGAGGCCACGCCCATTACCCAACGGAAGCCCCGCCCCCCTGTCAAAGTGCTACTACCTGATCAGGTAACAACATGGTGTTGATGTCATCTCGTTCAGACCATCAACAAACACGTTCTTTCATCTTGGATGAACTAAGAAAGTGGATGAAATAAGAGAGTTGAGTTACAGGTGCAAGAGGCCGGACAGGAAGTGTGTGTGTGTGTGTGTGTGTTTCATCCAGCCTGTAATGATACCTGCCGGTCCAACGAAAGCCTCTGTCTTCCCCCTCATGTGAAGGACTCGTTCATGTCTCGAGTCATCAGCGTTTTTCTCCACTCGAGTCGTCACGGAGAAAAGAGAAACGTGACGAGGAAAGTTTTCAGTCAGCTGAAGTACAGTATTAGTCTGTACAGTCTTTCAGTACTTAAACGTGGCTTGAGTATTTCAGATCAGCACTTCTACTCACATGTAGTTTAATGATACAAAACCTGACAAATCGATTATGATGTAATGTTATTGACAAAGATAAAAGTATTGATCCATGAGGGGGAAGACACATGAATGCATCAATAATTAGAATCTAATAATATACATTACTCTGCAGAATGAGTACTTTTACCCTTGGTACTTTATGTGCTGATGTTTATCCTCTTCTACGTTTACTAAAACTGGGTACTTTTACACTGTGATATTTGCCACCTCTGAGTACTTCTTCCTCCTCTGCTCACAGAGTACTTTGAAAATATGAAAAGTCCTGTCCTCTGGCTGGGTGGATGGTTGTCATGTCTGCATATCTTAACTAAAGGAACACGAGTGTTACCAGCAAAGTACACAAGAGTACACTGTCAGCGATGATGACTGATGGGTGAGATCAGTGCAGGTGGATGTGAACAGGATGATGTCCTCCCAGGTGTCCTCCTGCAGGAGTTAATGGATGACGTGGACAGCAGGACGTTTTGGTCCTGCTTACACCAAAGTCACCGAGCAAAGAGAAAGATGAAGAGCAGCGATTCATAGTTTTATGTTCTTCACAGGCTGTGACTCCGTTTTCCTGGTCTCACATCAGGAACCTGAGATACGACTTGGCAGCAGGAGATACACTATGTAGACAAAAGTATCGGGCCAGCTGTCCATCACACCAACAGGGACTTTAATGGCGTCTCATTGTAAACACACAGACAGCTTTGCAGCTCTAACAGCTTCCACTCTTCTGTGAAGGCTTTCCACAACATGTTGGAGTGTTTCTGTGGGAATTTGTGCCCATTCATGCAGTAGAGCATTTGTGAGGTCACACACTGATGTTGGACCAAAAGGCCTGGCTCACAATCTCCGTTCCAGTTCATCCCAAAGGTGTTGGATGGGGTTGAGGTCAGGGCTCTGTGTGGGCCAGTCAAGTTCTTCCACACCAAACTCATCCAACCATGTCTTTATGGAGCTTTGCTTTGTGCACTGGGGCACAGTCATGCTGGAATAGAAAAGGGCCTTCAACAAACTGTTGCCACAAAGTTGGAAGCATAGCATTGTCCAAAATGTCTTGGTGTGCTGAAGCATTAATGTGGATTTCAAGTTGTTTATGTCTAATGTGGTCGTGTCCACAGTCAGCACTTTGACTCAGAACAGTGAACAGATGGTTCTAGCCAATCAGAGGCAGAACAGGGCGGGTCATTCCTTCGCCATCCTAAGAAAAGACCACTGGCTTGTCTGACACGTGAGCCAGTGACAGCAGTTGTTTGACTCTTATTTTAGATTCCAGGTGGTCACATGGTCACAGTTGATGCTGCCGTCCAATCAGAATGTGTGAGAAGCTTTTAAAGGTGCTGCTGAATCAGGCCTGAAACTAACGAATACTTTGATTATCCATTAATGTGCTGCTTGTTATTTTGGTTGATCATTTGGTTTGTAAAATGAAAAATGCTCCTGAGAGGCCAAAGGTGACCCGAACCACAAAACCTTTGGTGTTTTTGCTGGTTTCATCTCCTCTCTTTCTCTTTCAAACTCCATCAATGGAGACAAAACTGGTGAGACAGAAAGGACAAAGAGATGTTTCTTCTCACCTGAAAAGGTCTCGTTCACACAGTTTCAGACTGTCAGAGGGGAGCTGAGAAAGGTCTGGATGTTCACACAGGAGGAGGAGAAGGTCAGACTCGTGTTAAATCACAGAGAAAAGGTTCAGTTCTCACATTACAGAGACCCTGTGCTGATGTCCTGGAAACTGACTCTGAATCAGTCTGTAAAGGTCACCTCCTTCACTCCGACTCTGCTGCTTTTCACCTGATTTATCAAACAGGAGCTGAAGCCAAACTGCCTGTTAAAGGACCATTGTGGTGTTTTTTATAGCCATGTTAGCAGTTTTGTTGTAATGTCACCCAGTCAGTCCCCCACTTTGGTCCAGACTGAAACATCTCAGCAGCCACTGGAGGGATTATGATGAATCATGTTCCCCTGAGGATGAGCTCTTAGAACTTTGGAGAACATTTTAAAGAGTTCAGTACAATCCTTGCAGAACTGATAAGATTGTTTTCTGCTGATTAGCTAATGTTAGCGTCCAGCTGCCTAAAGGCACTGGTGTTCTGGATCTGGATTGGATTACTTGTGCATCCAAACGTTCTTGTCCAGCTCACAGAGCTGCTGGTCGGGGTCCTTCGGGGAGAAATAAAGGAATTCTGATTCTGCACTCTGAATCTGGTAAGGGTTAGGGTTAGAAACACCACAACGTAGAAATGTGCTAAAAGTAAAAGTCTGCATTCACAATCTTACATAAAAGCTTTAGCATCAAAATCTGCTTAAGGTTCTTAAACTGAAAGCTGAAGGCTCCAACAGCCTTCTTACCTTCGTCTGTCCTCCTTTCCTTTCCTCCTGTCATTTTGTCCGTCCTTCTCCTCTGTCCTCTGTCCTCCCTCCTCCCCACAGCCACTCAGATTTATTGTCCTGCAGGCAGTTCATTACTACTGCAGTCACCCTACCAAGGACAGACCACACACACACACACACATACACACACTCACACACACACACACACACAAACACACACACACACACACACACACACTCACACACTCACACACTCACACACACACTCACACACACACACTCACACACACACACACACACACACACACACACACACACACACACACACACCAAGTCCTAACCTTAAACCGAGTCTTCACCATAAAAATGAATGATTTATGGGGACTTGTATTTTGTCCCCAGTGGTTGCAGTGACTCTGTGGTCTGGTGGTTAAAAGTGGCCTTCAGCCCAGAGTTCATCTTTCTCCAATCTGCTCCGGGTCAGGGGTCAAAGGTCAGGGCTGCAGTTACTGGTTATGTTCAGGGTTATTATTAGAGCCAGGGTCAAACACCAGTGGACAGATACGTTTTCATGACGGTGAGTGAGTGTGTGTGTGTGTGTGTGTAAACTGGCTGCCAAGTGTGACATCATCATCCCTCTGACCACGTGGACGGCAGATTAACAGGAGTGGCCTGTAATCTTTTAATCCTGTTGACAGACCTCCGCCTCCTCTCCTTGTTTCCTATGTTTCCTGTCCTCCCTGCTTGCTCATACACTATATGGCCAAAAATGTGTGGACACTCTCACCTGCCAGCCAATCAGATTTTTCTGCTGTGGTTAATTTGGCTCATAAGCTGAGTGTTTTGGTTGAAGGAGCTCCTTGAGGTTGTTCTGTGGAAGACGTTTCATGTCTTCAGTGGGGCTCCAGCAAACCCCCAGGAGCTCTCAGCTGTGGAGACAGTTTGTCACACAGTGTAATAACAACGAGTCAAAGATGCTTTTTCCTGTGAGCTCACACTGTGACAGAAGCAGCTGGAAAATACTGTGTCCACTGTGTCCAGATTCCCCCTTAACGCACCCAGGGGTCGTCCAGGGGGACCTGGACGAGAAACTAGACTTCCCTGATGGTGTTTGACAGGAGGAAGTGGTTTCGGTGGTGCTTCACAGTGAGCCTCCTTTAAGAGGTGTTTTCTCGAGTCCTTGAACATTTTCTTGGGATATTCCAGGAATAAGTTTCTACGGGTCTTTGATGGCTTACAGGAGTCCTGGGGGAGGCGGACAGAGGAGGTCTTGGGATCATTGGATTGTATCAGTCTAAGAGACCCACAGAATCAAGTTTATTTACTCTCTGAATCAAACAGAGAGGACAGAAGTTTCTGCATTTCTGCATTAAAGTGCAGTTAAAGGAGTAGTTCAGTGTTATTGTGTGATACACTTTCTGTCTGAGATGAGGAGGAGCTTATCAGTCATGTCTGTGTGTTGGCTACAGACACAACAGAGTGTGTTTGCTGTCTACACCACAGATAAAGCGGGCTGATGAGTGTCAACAGTACCCTCACTGACACCTTTAAGGCTCACTGAGTAAACTGTTTGTTTAATCTGCACACAAACAAACATTTTACATGCTGAATCTTTCACTTGTTTAGTGCCGAGCAGGTTTTCACATACAAGAAGTTTGCAACACTTGAACAAACATCAGCGTGATAGGAAGTACTGAATACATCAGCATCAGGTTCCCCCTCAAGACAGTCGGCAGACTGACGTTTGATTTCACCTTTTACAGTGAAGTCTGTCACTGAACCTCTGATAACAATAACAATAATAATAACAATAATAATAACAATAATAATAATAATAATAAAAAGCAGGCAGGGATTCAGAGTGTTGCAGCACTGAGCTGTGGCACTCAGGTGCAGAGTCATGTTTAGCACAGGTGAGTTAATCATCCTTTATATTCAGCTATGTGGGCCAGTCAAGCTGCATTGGGCTGCCAGGTGAGGCTAAACTCAGCTAAGCTACGTTAGCATTTGGCAGGTCACAGCAGACTGTGTATTTTGTTCTGCCTTCTCTCCTTGTGTTTATGCAGGATAAGATAAGATAATAATCCTTTATTAGTCCACCATCTCGCTGACTCACTGAGTCACTGACTCACTCAGTGATCGAGTCTCCAGTGTTGCTGCTTTTCTCTTGTATTGTTGTAAACTGAATGTATATCCATCTATGATGGACACATTCTATAGTTAGCATTTTTTAAAACCTGAGAGTGGAGATTAAGGTGCTCATTCAACTCCCTGGGCGACATAAATCAGATGTAGCTGTAAATAATAACTGGCACATTGTTGTAATTAAACCTCCTGATGTCCTGCTGATCCTGGGTCAGCTGGCAGCAGATCAGATCGAAGTGAGCCAAATATGTCACCTGCAGTCCGGGATGCAAAGTGAACTGAACCCTGCTGCTGCTGACGAGATTAATTAATGTTGTGTTACATTCTCAAACGTTTATGAGCTTTTTCTCCAAGTCTGCACCTGAGGACCAGAGACCAGTCAGCCAATCAGAGCTTTGTATTTTGAACAAACAGTCAGGCAAACAAGGAGCTTTTAAGAAGCTTTTTTTTAAAAAAAATTGAGGTTGTATTTAATTTTAGTTGATTGATCTGTTTTACATTTTAATTGCTTTATTTATCCCCAATGTTTTATTATTTTACTGACATTTATTAATTTGACTTTCGCATGTTTATCTAAATAATATCCTGTTTTCTTTTCTTACTGTCTTTTGTCTGTTTTGTTTAATTTAGGCTGTTCATTGGGTGTGTTAGCATCAGCGCTAACCACTCAAACCACTCCAGCTCTGTCAGGCTAGCATGCTAACAGTGCCACAGTGGTAATGCTATCATGCTGACATTTGCAGGTTTAATCTTTACCGGGAACATTAAAATGTTGGCCTGATGATGGCGCTAGAAGAAAAGTCAGAGGATGAGCAAAGTTATTTCAGTTCATCACGAATGCTTGATGTACGAGCAGAAAAGGAGAGGAACGAAGCTGCGGTTTAGTGCGATTACCAGGAGGTGATGATGGTGATGCTTGTGCTCTGTCGTTAGCCCTATCAGCCGGTCAGTATTTAGCCCAGTGACTTACCCCGGATTAGCCAGCTTAGCTAACCCACTCTAGCGTTGCGGCTCAGCGTGCTAACTACAGCAGCAGCAGCTCTATTTCTGTTCCTGCTCACTTTCAGCTCTGGACAAACCACGTGTTGGACGTGTCAGGTGACACCACTCGGCGCAGGATGATTTAATTGTTCACATGTTCATCCGGGGGTTTTGGCGTTTGTCACATTCTGTCTGCTGGATTCTGAACCGTAAAGTGAAGGAAAGATGCGCTTTGCTTCAGAAAGCTTTGAATGTTGAGTTGTAGTACTTCTGCTGTTTCTTCATAAAAACTTTGCAGAACTGCAAATCTTAAATGTGATCCATAGTTGTTGTATTTGCAAAAGCTCTGTGACTTTTGTTCTTATTTCTGACTGATGCTCACTTGTACCTGGATCTGCTCTGTTTGGAAAGTGTCATGAGATAACTTCTGTCGTGATTTGCTGCTACAGAAATAAATTGAACTGAATCAAATTTCAATTCTTTTTTTCAAATTTTTTTCTGGACTAAACTTTTTACTTTAGTCTTTAGTACAGAGAGACACAACACTCCCCCAAGAGGAAGCCCTTGGTGACAGTGGAGAGGAAAAACGTTCCTCTCCACTGTCACCAAGGGCTTCCTCTTGGTGACAGTGGAGAGGAAAAACGTTCTTTCAGCAGGCAGAAACCTGTGAGCAGACCCCAGCGTTAGGTGGTCAGCCATCTGCCTGCACCGGCTGGGTTGGCAGTTGTGATGTCTTTAAAACGGATTTTTTTCTGTAACTTAAATTCCACATTAAATTATCTGGTCAACATAAAAAGTGCTGGTCATTTCCGAATGTAGCCGCTGTACAGACGTAGCCTGACGGATGTGAGCCAGGCCAGGTCCTGAGGACTGGCTGCTGCTTGTGGTCACTAACTGACCATGTTTCAAACAAGTGCATCAACATTTCTTACCTCACATACCTCATCAAATCTCTGCTTGACTTCATGTTTTAATTTTCAGTTTTGTGACCACACTGGGCTTACGGTCTGGGCGGGTTTGGTTATGGCTGAAACGAGCCGGTTTGTTGGGTGGTTGAAGCTCTGCTCACATACACGTGACCAGAACATGATATAAGACATATTATGGAAGTGTTGATGTTATATGTACAAAACTCAATATTGGATGGTTTCTATGTGTCAGGGTGAAGCCTCTGCTGTGTCGTCTGTAATCCCATCAACACTGAGTTAGTGACGAGCTAACAGCATTACACCACTTAGCTCAGAGTGTGTGTGTGTGTGTGTGTGTGTGTGTGTTGGCGGGGGGGTTAGGCACCATCATGACTATCTGACTGCAGAGAATACTGGATTCTGATTGGGTGGAACGGGGATGTTATTTTAACAGGAGCTGACGTTGCTCTCAGTACATTCATTGAGGTTTGTTAGGACCGGGTTGTTGTGGACCTGCTGGCCGCGGTGGGCGGGTCTTTCTGTCTGCCTCCAGTGTGTAAAGGCTACATAACAGATTATGTAACTCCTGGCTCGCGGCGTCACCCCTCCTCCCTCCATCCCTTCCTCCCAGTGTCACTCCAGTTTGATTCCATTCATACCAGTTCCTGGTGGCCCTGTGACCCAGTTAGTCCCCGTTGTGTGTGTGGACCCTCCATCACGCCAATTAAAATACCAACCACAGAAAGACAGAGCGAGAGAGCAAAACTAGCTGTTCATTCATGTCTCTCGGCCCAGTTCAGAGTGAAGGGGAGGACAACAAGCTCCCACCCCTCCATCCATCCATCCATCCATCCATCCATCCATCCATCCATCTGTCATGATAGGCTTTTATCATTTCTGCAAAGTTCAAAACACTGAAAATAAATCACCAGAATCTGTTCATTCGTGTCCTTCTCTCTGAATCCTCAGACGGGATTCAGACATGAGCGAGGAGGACAGAAGTGAAGAGAGGCTGAGATGAAGATTCACCCTCCTCCTGTACTTACAGGAATCTCTCTTCACGATGCTGCTGAAATAAACATGAGACCCAGAACTACGGACGCTCTGATAGGCCGGCAGCGTTAAAGGGCCGTGCCGCCGTTTATCAGCTCGTCACTCTCAGGTCTCGAAAAACCTGCACGTTAGAAGAATGTACACTCTGACGCTCACACACTTCTGATCAACAGCAAAGGACGAACAATGTGGGGCAAGTGATTGGTCGATTGAATGTCGACTGAAAGTGCAGCTGCTCTCCACCAATCACAGAGCAGATGGAGTCCAGACGATTGGACAGGAGCTCAGATGTGCATCACATGAGAGAAGCTAAAGAAACTTTACGAGAACTCGTCACGTTCGCCGTCTTCCTGGCGGTGGGATTTTCTTCGCAGTGTGATCTCAAATCTCTGATCTGCTGCAGGCGTGTTGGGAAAACCTGACCAATAAAAGCTGCCCGCTGCCGTGTGTGTTTTCGCTGCCTGAAACTCGCATTGTGAGTGTTGTGTTGACTTTAAGAAAGTGGTGAACTGACCCTTTAACCCATCTCCTCCCGCAGGCGTCTTCCTGATCCCCTACCTGCTGATCGTCTTTGTCGGAGGAATCCCGATCTTCTTCCTGGAGATCGCTCTGGGCCAGTTCATGAAGGCCGGCAGCATCAACGTCTGGAACATCGCTCCGCTGTTTAAAGGTGCGGCACGCCACACACGAAGACCTGGGGACACGTGTCCCCCTTGTGTCCGCGTCCTCTGTGGCAGCTTCACATACGTGATCTGCTGTAACATGACATTTTTATTTGCATTAACACAAGAGGACTTTGAGCCGAGCAGATCTGTGACGCTTCAGTCTAAAGATGCCGTCGGTTCTCCGGACTCCAACAGAGATGTTTAGCACAACGACAGATGAGCACTTTGAGTGGCGGCTGATTGCACTGATAACCTGAAAACCCTCAGCAGCTCGAACCAGCAGGCTGGAGGAGTTTCAGTTCACGTTCACACACATTCAGCTTCCTGTCGACGTTTATCAGGAGGTGATAATCTGTGATCCTGCTGTACGTGCCTGCAGACACGGCTGGAAAACTACCACACACACACACTCACACACACACACACACACACACACTCACACACACACACACACACACACTCACACACATACACACAGACACACTCACACACACACACACACACAGTCGTGTTTCCATTCATTTTGTGGAGGTTTAACCACCTGACCATAACAATCAACATCACCTGTCTGATACTAAACTTACCTGAACCAAACGCTAACCTCAGTCTAACCTTAAAGCAACTCTTCACCCTGATATTTAATGATTTATGTTGTTTTGTCCCCATAAGGAAGGCAGGTCCTCACAGTGTGACTGTGTAAACAGATTTTTTTGTCCCCACAACTACAGGAACACACACACACACACACACACACACACACACACACTGATAAGTCCATATCTTTCAAACCGCCTTATTTCTTTATCCCTTTGTTTGCTTTGCACTTTATCAGGTGTTTGATCTTCACAGGTGACCACATGACTCTTTACAACTGTATTACGAGTTCAGGTCACCACACACACACACACCTTCCACTAACCTTTAGACTGCAGCTGGTGTTGACAGAGCTCCACCTTCACAGAGTTAGACACCAACAGTCAGCAGTGAGTGGAGCTCCAGTTTGTCCTGAAGGTGGCGCTAGAGGAGAACTCCACAGTGTTCATCCTCTGGAGAGCAGGAAGGTGGACGGTTCACTTTAAGGATGGAAAGTAACAAAGCACATATACTCAAATACTGTACTTATGTACAATTTTACAAGGTACAAGGTACTACTACAACACACTTCAGGGACAAATATCATATTATTTCACTGCACTATGTTTATTTGACAACTTGTGATTACACAAAGATAAAATAAAATCCATGAGGGTTAAGATGATAAACTCTATAGTAGTTCAGTCAACACTAAAGTGATGAATCAGTAATTATAATCAAGTAATTTACATCAGTCTAAAATCTGCCATTCTGCAGTATTAATACTTTTACTTTTGGTTACTGGTGTATTTTATGCTGATACTTTCGTACCTGTAGCAGTACCACAGTGTAGAACTACTCTGTCACAAGTAAAAGTCTTGCATTTAAATTTTTACTGAAGCACATCATCTGGATACTTGTGACCACCTCCTCATAATTAAGACCCAAGTCAACACAGACGAGTCCCGAGTCCTGAACGGAGCTTTGAGTCCTAAACGAGTCATAATGTGCTTCTCACCAGGTGTAAAAGTAGAAACTTTAAACGACCTTCATGGTACAGTTTACGAGTCACACAGTTAGTGCGTGAAAGTGTGCACCTCGTAAAGCAAAGGGTTTTTCACTGACCTGGAATCAGTGCTGTGGAAATTTACATCAGTCAGCAAGAAGAGCACCTTGAATCCTTGAATTTTCCTTGGGATCAATAAAGTATCTATCTATCTATCTCTGTCTAACTGCAAAGTACAGTTACTCAAGTAAGGTTCTGAAAGTACAGTATTTACCTTTCACGTCACTCCACTGCATTTATCTGTTGAAGCTGCTGCTCTGAGTATTTTGATACTTTAATTACTTTGTTCTGATAGTACTTTTGTACCTATGATGGAGTATTAATGGTACTTGAGTGAAGGATCTGAGGACAGCAGATTTTCAGATGCAGCTGACTCAGCTGAGTGCGGACGTGGTCGTTCAAGGACAAACTTTACTGTCAGCCTGCTGGGACAAAGCTCGTGGAGCTGATAAGGCAGCTGTTTATCACCTCACAGGTACGGAGGGTGTTCAGCTGCACATGGACTCACAAACACTCAGATCTGAAGCACCTTACGAACAGGAAGTACAACAGCTTGACCTCGTTGTGGTCAGCTTGCTGTTTTGTCATCACCACTGAATGTGCTTTACTCCAAACAAAATGTTTACAAGATGAGTAAATATTAATACGCTGAGAACATGTGAGTTTGTGGAAGGAATGTAGGAAAGACGAGACGAGACGTTCCGCCTTGGACACGAAGGACATGTTCATGAACACGTGGATGAGCTGTCATGGTTTACTCCTCTGAAGAGCAAACTACAGCTTTTCTTGTTAGTTAAGATGAAGAGTTATCTCATCTCTTCACCGAGTTCAGTTCCCACAAATGTGTAAACTGTCTTCCACAGTCAGCCTTTTGCCCCTTAAAACTGTGTGGAAATAAGAAGCTGCAGTCGTGTTGCCTGGCAGCAGGCAGTTCGTCTGAGCCCTCTGACTCGCGCTGTGAACTCTGTAAGTACAGTAATAATCTCACGTCGTACTCTGCTCCTCTTCCTCAGGTTTGGGTTACGCCTCCATGGTGATTGTGTTTTTCTGTAACACCTACTACATTATGGTGTTGGCCTGGGGCTTCTACTACCTGATCAAGTCCTTTAATGCCACCCTGCCCTGGTCCACCTGTGACAACGAATGGAACACGCCCAACTGCATCGAGATCTTCCATCAACAGGACTGCAGCAACGACAGCCTCGCTAACGTGACCGTCAGCGGCAACATGACCTGCGCCGAGCTGGCTGACGCACGGTCACCCATCATCGAGTTTTGGGAGTGAGTTCTGCTCTGATTGGGTTCTGATCAGCAAAGCAAATCTGCTGGTTTGATGAGTTCAGATCATTTTGGGATTTTCATATTGGGCTCGCCGGTTATGATGGATGGAGTAGTTGGAAATGTCAGTCTGGACAGCTAATGCTAATGCTAATCCCAGCAGAGATTTACAGCAGCTGCCGTATTTACCAAACAGGCTTATTTTACTGAGTGTTAGCCAGAAACGCTTCTCCTCATGCATCTGCGTTTGCTGGAACTAATACAGTCACATTATTGTTCACGGCTCGTTGTGTGCGTCTGAGAGGCAGGTGGGAAAAGAAAAGTGGCCTCAGCTTGAAGCCACGGAAATTAATGCTGCTTCGATACAAATGACAGAAACCAGAAAATATCCAGAAAGCTGCATTAAGTCAGTTCAATCAAAATCATTAAATCAAAATACACAAACTGATCGAGATTCAGACTTCAACATAAATCTGATCATACAGCAATAAACTACTGGTGAACAAGTGATTATTGTGTTACAGCAAAGGAAAGACCTGCTTGACTTCAAGCTTAGGGAGGCTAACTGGCCTCCTCTTTCTGAGTAAACACAAACTGAGCGAACAGCAGATTAAGACTCCCCGATGGCTGAAAGCTAACGCTGTGCTCAGACCCTGTAAACATGTTGGTTCAGCGAGCCTGTCTAACAGTGAACCACAGAGGCAACTCGAGGGCCAATCATCTGTCACTGGTACGAGCAGCTTTTTACTTCAGATGCACTCCAGTTTGTTTTTTGTTCATCATGCATCATCACGAGGATTTTCTTATAGCTTGTGAATGAACCTTTTCGTTTCTGCGCTCTGATGCTGATGCTGGGTTTGATGTAAACACTGTCCTCCTCTCTGTGTGCAGGAACAAGGTGCTGAACATCTCCTCAGGGCTGGATGAAGCTGGACAGTTTAACTGGGAGCTCATGTTGTGTCTGATGGCTGTTTGGGTCATGGTCTACTTCTGTGTCTGGAAGGGAGTCAAATCCTCAGGAAAGGTAACCCGTATACACTTCATCTTCTTATGATTATCCTTTTTTAAAAAAATGTATCTCCACTCATAAATAACTTCACATATCCACTCATTCAAATAGGTCTGCTGTTTCTTCCCAATAATCCAAGCACAATTCGTGGCAGAATACACAACTTAAACTTTGCAGTCTAAAATTGAAGTGGATGCTGGGACATTTCATGGAAATGTCAACAGTCATCCATCCATCCATCCATTTTCTATACCGCTTATCCGTCAGGGTCGCGGGGGAGCTGGAGCCTATCCCAGCTGACTACGGGCGAGAGGCGGGGTTCACCCTGGACTGGTCGCCAGTCAATCACAGGGCCAACACACAAAGACAGACAACCACACACTCTCACACTCACACCTAGGGGGCAATGTAGAGCAGCCAATAAACCTAATGTGCATGTTTTTGGGGTTGTGGGAGGAAGCCGGAGAACCCGGAGAAAACCCACGCAGGCACAGGGAGAACATGCAAACACACACAGAAGGGCCCAGACCGGGATTCAAACCTGGAACCCTCTTGCTATGAGGCGACAGTGCTAACCACTGCACCACCGTGCCGCCCATGTCAACAATCAGAAATAAAACATTTCACCCTGGCAGCACACCTGGAAAGCGTCTGTGTTGGTCTGTAAAAGAGTTAGTGAGGTGAAGTGAATGTTCACTTTGTGGGGATCTGATAGGAGGATGGTCCCCACAGTGCCAGTGAGTCATCAGGTCTGTGTCCCCACAAATGTGATCAATGCATGAAAGTGCACATATGAGTCTAATACTGAGTTTCTGTGTATATATTGATGGCTGTTCTGACTCATGTCACCTGTCACTGTGCTTATTGTCAGTCTCAGTTTCATTTAGATTTGACTCTTTGTTTAGTTACTCTGCGAGCGACTGGAGTCCCTGTAACGTGGTGTGTGAACGGGTCCATGTCCCCACAGTGTGTCATTCATACAAGGGCACACATCCTCAGCTGGGTTCATTACAGTCAGTTGCATAACACTGCTGGAGGTCAGAGGTCACCTCACAAAGATGACTGATCAGCTTCCATGCAATTGCATCAAGTCAGCTAGACAGAAAATATAAACCCGACCATGCAGAGGCCGTTTTGTGATTTCTTCTTGGTGTTTTGTGTTTTTACTGCTACGTGTAGCAGGAGAAGAGGGGAGAAGCAGATCCATCAGTATCATCAGATGATACAACAGTATGTTTCCATCACACCTGCCAACATGGGCCGGAGTATTTGGAAAGCGTCTGCACTCGCAGCATTTTAGGTTTCCAAATAAAGTGGGACTGTTCCTTTAAAACTGCTGCGTAGCTGTGATTCACTGTGTGTGTGTTTCATTGGCTCGTGATGATGTGACATGTACTCCCTGCTGTCACATGGTAGGCTAAGCGTTGTCATGACTACGACGGGGGAGGGGGAGCAGTGAGGTGGCAGACTGTGATTGGTTGTCCTGCAGGAGGGCAGCTTGACTGCAGTGGGACGTGACTGGGAGACTCAGGGAGAAATACCCATGTGCAGTACTAAGTGTGTACTCTGTACTGTGTATGCTGGGTGAGAGACCTTAATGCTCAGTACACACAGTAGAGATGCGATCCCAAGCATCACAGTCGGTGACTGCGTGTCTCCGCATGCAGGAGGCAACATGTTGTTTGGTTGCATCTGTGATCACTCTGAGGTTGCAGTTAAGCTACAAGTTCAAACGACGAGGATGCAGCCTCTCACTTCCACCCGTTAGAACGACAAAGCAGCAGCACGTCACAGCACTCAGACATTCATGTTGATTCAGTGACTAACGTGACGATTAAGTGCCCTCTGACGCTGCAAAGATTGTCTGTGTGGTAAGAAGCTTCACTCTGTAACACCACTGTATACTTACAGCCTGTTGGGGTTTCTGTTCTTCCAACAGAGTGAGATGTCGTCTCTCAAAGGGATGATTTCATGTCAGTTTCAGGAGTCACGTTTTCCAGTTAAACTCTGATTAGACACACACACACACACACACACACACACACACATACATAAAAGTGTGTTCTTTTTAATTGTCTGATTTTGTTGGCCTAATTGCCTCCTGAAAAGCACTTTGTGACAAAAGACATCAGCAGTGTGGGATGATGGGAGATGTTGAGCAGAAATGAAGCCGTGTTTTTAGGTTTTACTCACGTTAGGTTCAGTGACAACTTCCTCCCTTCCTGCAACAGGAAATGAAACACAAAGACATTTTAATCTTGAAATGCTTCACACTGTACCTTTAAATGGAGTTTATTATTCCTGCGAGCCTCCATCACAATCCAGCAGCGTTCACACGACTCTCAGTACCAACAGAAACAGTTTTTTATTGTTCATCGTCAGCAGGAGGCTGAAAGCCGAGAGTCAGAGGAGAGTCGGAGGAGCGAGGCTGAGACACACACACACACACACACACACACATCAGTGTCAGCTGCCTGACCGTCACACACTCGAGTCAGGGTTCAGATGATTCATTCCAGTTGCATTTAAATAAAAACATCATCAGTAACAACAGTCTTCTACAGCGACTTTAAAAAGATGTTTACAAATCAAGTTTAAAACATGTCGGCACTGCAGTAAATCACACAGATGAAGAGGACAGTGAAGAACAAAACAGATATTATAAGACAAATAAAAGAGTAAACAGGTCACTGATGCTGCAGAAACTGCAAAACCAAGAAGTGAAGGACGTCAAAAAGACTTTAAAGAACATCTGAGCAGAGATTTCATCACACGTTTCAAATGAATAGAGATGGAGAGGAAGTTCTGAATGAAATGACACACTGACCACAAAGACCCCAGTGTGTGCGTGTGTGTGTGTGTGTGTGTGATTGTTGTAAAAAAATGTCCTCCGCTGTGATTTGACTGGAACTCAACTCCTCCTGGCACCAGACGCTCTCCACGGTGCTGAAGGTCCACATTCCATTGTGTGTGTGTGTGTGTGTGTGTGTGTGTGTGTGACTGTGTGTGTGTGCAGCCTCAGCAGGTCTCACCTCCTCTTGTTTCCTCAGATCAGGTTCATGTTTGTTTTCTCTGCCAGTGTTTTCTCACAGATGGAGCTCACAGTTAAAGGACCATTCCACTGTTTTTTACATGTTACTCACTGACCGGACTACCACAGTGTGTGTGTGTGTGTGTGTGTGATGCCAGACGGCAGACGTGACTAAATGTACTCTGTGTGTTTCAGATCGTGTACTTCACGGCGACCTTCCCCTACGTGGTCCTCATCATCCTGCTGGTCAGAGGAGTCACGCTTCCTGGGGCCTACGATGGCATCATGTACTACATCAAGCCCGACTGGTCCAAACTGGGGGAGGCTCAGGTACTGGAGCCCTGAGCAGGGCCGTTGCTAGCCATTTGGGTGCCCCCAAGCACAAATGCTTTGTGGTGCCTCTGTACCTGAACTGGTAGTTGATGGTTGTTGCTGGTCAGGGTTGGGAGCTGATGCAGAGTCCACAGACCAGCTGGTGGATGGTTGATCATCTAAATCTTCCTCCTGGCCTTGAGTTCCTCCTTGCACGTATTTAAGCACTCACCCTGCATTCAGAAATACAAGACAAAATATTCAGGGATTCCACTGAAATACAGTTTTCAAAATTCAAAATTCAAAAACTCTATTTTACATTTATAGAGGTTTCATAGGGGACAATATAAAAATTCTGTACATAATTCGATATGAATACGAAGGGGGAAATCTACACAACTGTAAGACTGAACCTTTTCATATTACAGTTTCACCGACAGATGTCGCCCTTGGCCTATGAACCCGAAAACCGACGAGAACCGTTTACGTGTAAACGAGAGGACAACCGCATAAATAATATGCGTATTTATAAATATCCTGAAATGCAGTATCATGCCAAGTAAACTTGGCTAATAGGGTAACGATACTTGACTGCACCTCTGACAGTAGCAAGCCCCAAGTTAAGCTTAATCAGAAATAGCATAGCTAGCTAGCAACCTGAGGAAGGATTGCTAACTGCAAACAGTCGAGTAGCCATGATGAATTGCTTTCAACAATCCATATCCATATTCATATCCACAACGTAAACTAGCTAGCCAGCATCAGTCACTTGCAACACTTGTTAACACAGTGTGAACATGGCTAGTAGGAGCTAACGTTACTAAGCTGGCTGACGGTAGTAGCAGTATTGCCTGGCATGAGCACAGACATGCATGAAAGGGCTACAAAATGAACAATTTTTATTTAAAACTTTGTCTGACCTGCAAGCGACGCGTGAGCATCATCTCGCTTTCTCTTCGTTTTTCTCTTTTCCGCTCCTGACTCCTGACGCCTTTCCGAGGACATGTCCAAACAGACGTCTGTCAAACTTAAACTGAGACTGAGGCATAATCGAACAGAGCACTGGGAGGTGGGGGAGGGGGGCTTGGAGTTGTTGGAGTTGCGTCTTCCTACGCAGATTTTAACTATTGTCAGTTGTCAATTTGCTCAGTTATCCACTTGCTAACATGTTGACCGTGAAAACATTCATTTTAACAAACATCGCATACATGTGACCCGTGACCTTTGACCTCATTTCAGGTGTGGATTGACGCCGGCACGCAGATCTTCTTCTCCTACGCCATCGGGCTGGGAGCTCTGACCGCACTGGGCAGCTACAACCGCTTCAACAACGACTGCTACAAGTACAACACACACACACACACAAACACACACACCCACATGCTCTCTCTCTCTCACCCTCACTCACCCACACACACTCACACACACACACACGCTCTCTCTCACACTCACACTCACTCACACACACACACACACGCTCTCTCTCACACTCACACTCACTCACACACACACGCTCTCTCTCACACTCACACTCACTCACACACACACACACACGCTCTCTCTCACACTCACACTCACTCACACACACACGCTCTCTCTCACACTCACACTCACTCACACACACACAGTGACTTTTTGAAAGTTTGAGGAAAGAATCAAAATGTTGTGTGACTTCACTGGAGTCAGTGAGTGTGGGGGGGCGGCCGCGTCCTGGAGGTTTGAGAGCGCCGAGAGCAGCGCCGAGAGCAGCGCCATGTCAGGCCCGGGCTCCTGACATGGCGCTGCTCCTGGTGTTTCACTCAGTGATGGTTAAATGCAGAGAAGTAATTTGACAGCTTGGGATTAATAAAGTTTAATAAAAAAAAACATCCTGTGAAGTGAATGTGAGGCTGAAAGCTGATTGGCTCTCCTGCTGTCTCCCTCCTGCAGAGACGCCTTCGTCTTGGCTCTGATTAACAGCGGGACCAGTTTCTTCGCTGGTTTCGTCGTGTTTTCCATCCTGGGCTTCATGGCTGCTGAGCAGGGAGTCGACATCTCACAGGTGGCCGAGTCAGGTAAGAGTGACAGGACCAAATCCACGTCCGTCCGCTTCGTCTTGTGTGTAGTTTTACTGCAGTCAGTCGCTCTTCAGGTGAAGCTGAGTGTGTGACTGCTGCTGTCGGCCGTGTGTGTGTGTGTGTGTGTGTGTGCACCTTCATGTGTGCACTCATTAGCCAACTGTATGTTTATTAATAACTCCACAGCACATGATGTGACATCACAAACACGTTCAGTTATATTTAGTTTGTCCACAGAAGGCAGCCTGCTGCAGCTCTCCATGTGCCTTCACATTTCTGTCCGTTTGGGTCCACCTGTGTGTGTGCGTGTGTGTGTGAGTGTGTGTGTCATGAGGACATGAATCTTTTTATTTTAGTCTCTCTGCAAAAAGAGCAAAAGCAAATCCAATTTACTCTGAATCCTGTCTGACATGTTTACAATGGTTTAAAGTGTTAGCATCTGTGAGTGTGTGTGCGCGTGTGTGCGCGTGTGTCGTATTAACTGGAGGATTATTTAACCAGGCCCTTTCACCTCGTGTTCGGCTCAGCTCTGAATGCTGAACTCAGTCCTGCTGTCCACGTGTGGACCAGCAGGACGTGTTGGACCGCACTCGGCTCAGTCCCCGTCTGTGCGTTTCTCAGCTGACAGTTTCAGGTGTATTTACAAAGACAGAGTTTGAATATAAAACAGCTGGCTCAGGATCAGATCACATGCATTCCTACCTGTAGAACCCGCCCACATTCACACGTTTGTGCGTGTTTCAGGTCCAGGTCTGGCCTTCATTGCGTATCCGAAGGCGGTCAGCCTGATGCCGGTGGCTCCTCTCTGGGCGGCGCTCTTCTTCTTCATGCTGCTGCTGCTGGGACTGGACAGTCAGGTGAGCTGCTCGTCATCATCAGCCTCCAGGTGTGACGTTACCGTCCTGTGACCGTGAAGCTGAAATAATCTCAGGTGTCCATCTTCAACCTGTGCTGATTGTGGTCTGCTGTGCTGCCAGGATGAACGTGTGTGATGCCTCCATGTTTTACAGTCTGTAGCCCCTCAGCAGCAACATCCTATCAGAAGACACACACTAAACAGACAAAAGTATCCAGACACCCCTCTTCATGGGGCTGTGTCTCAGGGTTTGGGCTCGGCCCCTGACTTCCAGTGAAGGGAAATCTTAATGCTTCAGCACACCAAGACATTTTGGACAATGCTATGCTTCCAACTTTGTGGCAACAGTTTGTTGAAGGCCCTTTTCTATTCCAGCATGACTGTGCCCCAGTGCACAAAGCAAAGCTCCATAAAGACATGGTTGGATGAGTTTGGTGTGGAAGAACTTGACTGGCCCACACAGAGCCCTGACCTCAACCCCATCCAACACCTTTGGGATGAACTGGAACGGAGATTGTGAGCCAGGCCTTTTGGTCCAACATCAGTGTGTGACCTCACAAATGCTCTACTGCATGAATGGGCACAAATTCCCACAGAAACACTCCAACATGTTGTGGAAAGCCTTCACAGAAGAGTGGAAGCTGTTATCACAATGAAATCGTCTCATCTGTCTGCAGTTTGGAGTCTTTGTTCTGTGCAGGCTAACTGTCCTCTTCTGTCTCTGTGTCTCCAGTTTGTTGGCGTGGAGGGTTTTGTGACTGGAATTCTGGATCTGTTTCCTGGAAAGCACCTCCACCGCTACAAGCGTGAGATCGCTGTGGCGATATGCTGCCTGCTGTGCTTTGTTATCGACCTCTCCATGGTGACGCAGGTCAGTCAAGCTGCCTGCTAAAGTAACCGTCCTCGTCTGAAATCCTTCCTGCTTCAGCTCGTTTGGTTTAACTCTGTGTCCAACACTGACCGTGTCTCCGCAGGGGGGGATGTACGTCTTCCAGCTGTTTGACTACTACTCAGCCAGTGGAATGACTCTGCTGTGGCAGGCCTTCTGGGAATGCATAGTGGTCGCCTGGGTCTACGGTAAACCCCCTCCCACACACACACACACACACACAGTGTCGTGTTTCAGAGCCGTAGTGTAGCATGTCTCCCGTGTATCTGGGCTTAAAATAGGTGTGTGAATACTTCTGTTAGGGTGAAGAAGGTCACAGTTCAGTGTGTTTCAGTACAAAACGTTTGTCGTGGTATCACTTCATCTCAGTGAAGTATGAGAAGTTTACCACATCGAAGGAATGTCACCGTGTTGTACATCATGACGCCTTCTGTCCTCACCATAACAACCTGTCAGAGTCCTTCGTGGTTTCCTGTGTGTCACGGTGCTCCACTGCGCCACGCTGAGGTCAGTTGTGGCACATCAGGGGTTAAATGTGCGCTGATGTTTGCAGGTGCTGACCGCTTCATGGACGACGTGGCTCGTATGATTGGCTACCGGCCTTTCCCCTGGATGAAGTGGTGCTGGTCCTTCATAACTCCGTGTGTGTGCATGGTGAGCGGACACAAATCGCAGCGTTAGCCTCGGCGCATCGTTAGCTTCAGTTCGTTCGTGTTCCTCTTTCCCCACTTCACACATAACGGTAGAAGAATGTTGTGCCATAGATTATCGACCAAGGTACCGGTCATATCAGCATCCCCTGTGATCAGTCCTGAGCTGTGACAAATCCAAAGCAGAGACCTGCCCTTTGGTGTGGAAGGTGGTTCAGTCCTGTCTCATCCTGTCTGCAGGGCATCTTCCTGTTCCACCTGGTCAACTACAAGCCGCTGACCTACAACAACGTGTACGTGTACCCGTGGTGGGGCGAGGTGATTGGCTGGTGTCTGGCTCTGTCCTCCATGCTCTGCATCCCCGTCAGCCTCCTCTACAAGCTCTTCAGAGCCAAGGGGACCTTCAGAGAGGTCAGGGCTCGCCGGCACTGCATCCGGACACTAACACTGCACAGACCGCTGACTCAGAGAGGACATCAGCGTCCATACTTCATTTATCCACAAGTGTAGCAGGAAAGCTTGTCATAGTAAAGAATGTCGATGTTCACAGGTTTCCGAGCAACACGTTACTGAAGCCTTGGCTGGCTGAGAGGCGACCTGATGTAGTAAATCATTAGTCTGAATCCAGCCAAAGACTTCACACACAAACTGGTGTGAGTGTTGTTACTCTTTAACCACACAGC
This sequence comes from Scatophagus argus, assembly GCF_020382885.2. NCBI lineage: Eukaryota > Metazoa > Chordata > Actinopteri > Scatophagidae > Scatophagus > Scatophagus argus. The sequence goes on from NC_058500.1 coordinate 551,138, forward strand.
AGCAGCTTCACCTTAAAGGCTCCCTGTGGAGGTTCTGACCTCTGACCTCAGTTATTCAACTAGTACATGTACACACGGGTGCAATTCAGTTCAATTCAGCTTACGGATATGGCACCAATTCACAACAAAAATGATCTGATGACACTTTCCAATCAGAGCAGGTCGAGACCAAACTCTTTCATTACGTTTTGTAACGCAGAGAAGCCAACATTCCCCCATCAGCAACAGTCAAGTCCCGCCCACACACCCGTCTGAGCCAATCAGGAGCAGCGCTCAGCTGTCAGTCATGATGTTTCAGCCCCTCTTTATAGCATCAAATAACTTATTAAAACCAAACTGCGTCTGTGTAATGAAAGTCTGTTAACGTTTTATGCTGTGTGTTACAGCGCTGGGCCCACCTGACCAACCCGGTGTGGGGGATCCATCACCTGGAGTACATGGCCCCTGACGTCAAGTCCCTGACCTCGCTGTCCCCTGGCACTGACGACAACAAGGTCATCATCTTTGAGAGCGTCATGTAGGCTGGACTCCACCAGTCACAGCGCTCCATCTCCATCCACCCCACCTATGACAAGATGGCCGGCACCTCTCCACAATACATCTGACCTTCAGGTTTACCTCCACCTGGTCTTGGACCTTGGAATGGTCTGAAATGATCGCTCAGAAGGATCCACTGATTGGCTGGCCTCCTCAGCTCCTCCAAGAGCCACCAGGCAGACCAAAGCTGCTGAGGCGGCTCCTCCAGGAGGGTTTTTATAATCACGACGACAATAAATGCTTCCTTTTGTCCACATTTTAACACAATTTGTGATTAAAACCAGCAGAGTTCTTTAACTGTAAAGGGCTTCGAGTCCTTTGGTTCTCGGAAAGAAAATGTAAATATTGTTCTCCTTTGACTATTTTAAGGATGCAGAATTTTTCACAAGGAGGAGCTGAAGAAGAAGATTGTTGGTTTTTCTTCCTGATGGAGTCTCACTGTGTTCAAGGACAAATGAGACGCTGCTGAAAGTCTCTCATCAAGCTTCCTCCATTTTTGACAAAGTGTATCAATGCAATCTTGTCTTGGTGTGGGTGGGTTGGCCAAACACACACGTGATAGACGGCCATTACACACACGCCGCCTGCCTTGTTAACATACTAACGTTAGCACAGGGTCACTGCGGCTCAAGCGTCGCTTTCGTGATGTCCAAACCTTCATGCGTCAAGCTAAACTTCAGTTTCTGACTTTTTGCTGGCTGCGTTTGTGTAATGGCTGTTTGTTAAGACAGAGTTCTAGACAAGCGCAGACTGACTGACCCCCTCAGAAAAATTAGCAGGTTTGCATCATAACAGGACTTAAAAATGGCGGAAGATGGTCTTCTCTTCTGTCCTGTGGTCCACTGTGAGGTGGCCTCCCACTGCAGCTGAGTTGATTTTTCCAAGGCTCTGCAATCCTTTTCTTGGCAACAGGACTGAAGTGTGAAGAGAAAAGTTTCTGTTTTGTAGCACTCAGTGGTCCACAAACACACCACGCTGCCAGGAAGCCGAATGCGTCGTCAGACTGTCCTGGGTCCGCTGTGCTCTGGTCCTGAGTGACTCTTGGGCCGGTTTGTGAGCGCTTCGATGGGTGAAGCCTGTCATAGATCCAGATTTTAGAAGCTGATCAGGACAGGCTGGAAGAGTCGAGCTGACGTCTCCACAGATCAGCACAGTTCATTTCCCTCCTGCTGATCCCAGAACAGTTCTGACCCCAACTCATGTATGTGGTTCTCTTACCGCTGACCTCTGATCAGTTCTCAATGTTCACACTGAGGCTTGATTCACTCAGATGATGTGATGTCAGAAGGACGGTTCCAGTGAGAGTTCAGTCACTTTAATCCAGAAGCACACCTGGTGCAGGTGATCGTCGGTCTGCCTGACGGAGGTCCAACTTGTTGTCCCCAAACCTTTCAACCAGTACTCGTGATGATCTCAGCTTAGCTCCCCTCAGCCGATGTCTCCGGGCTCTGACCGCCTCTAACTGGCAGTCCATTTACCACAAATGCCAGCTTCTGAAATGTGTGGTGTGGTGTGATTATAAACTAAGTTTCTTTGGGTTTTGCCGCAAAATCTTATGCTTCTTCTCCTGTCCCTCACGTCCAACAGACCAATCAGAAACTTGTCCAGTATTCAAACAGAAATCAAGTCCACTTTGAACAGAAAAGCCATCAAATAACCAGACTGAAGTCACACTGGATCGGACCTGACGACCCTTCACGTTCTGTCTCTGACCTCCTCGTTAGGAGGTTCTGGCCTGTCTGACAAGCAGGTCCAAAGTTGGGCTTCGTTCTGCGTCCCCGGGTTGACTCAAGTGCCAAACGGAGCGACACTCGCCCTGCAGGGCTGATCCCAGACCAGGGCTCCAGGCTGCCAATATCAACCTGTTCACTCTTCTTCTCTCTGCCTCGTCTCATCAACGCTGAGGTCCTCCCACCAAACATCACGCTCACCTTCTGAACAGCTAGCCAATCACATTCTCAGTTTATACCTGATGACTTTGCGTGAGAATATCCTGATGAAACTTTTCTTTCAAAGTTAGTCTGTAGACCTCAGCTTGATGCCGAGCGTTGCCTTACGTCGTTGTCTTAACTCTAGAGCCCATACGGTTGACTAGCCAATCCCAGAGCCCTACAGGACGTCCTGTGTATGGCTCTGGTTTACATCCCACCAATCAGCAGTCTGCGGGGGCGTGTCTACAGCTCTGTCTGCCGCTCACCTTCCACCTCTCACGGGGCAACATAAGAATTAGAATGTAAAATACGTTAAAACCACATTCATTTGCACGTTGTTGTAAAATGATGTCGCAGGCACTTTGAAGAGTTCGAAATCGTGTTTTGTTTTGCATTTTGTAAAATGAATCAGAGATTTATTTTGTGGAGGCTTTTATTTTGCTGATACATACATTATGACAGATATATATATTGAATATGTGTGGAATCCATATTTGATGAGTATGTGAATGCGATGACGATGATGATGATTTCTGGCTGGTTGTTCACGTTTAGCCGACAAACCCGAGCGCCGCCGCGCCGTGCGAAGCAACCACCTTGCGCTTCAGGCTACCTCACTCCTCATCCAGGCTGTAAAAACAAACTTCCGTCATCTTTTATACAAATGTCTCATCAACAGTGGCAGCGGCGGCCAGCAGCAGAGGATTATGGGAAATGTTTCTGTGTTGCAGCTTTAAAGGTTCCCCGACACCAATGGAGATACAGTAAACTGAACACCTGACACGCAGGAGGCAAATTTGATGTTGTGAACAATAATAACAATCATAAAAAGACATTTGTCAACAGAAAATTACCAAAAATGAAAGAAATGAGATTTTTGTCTCACTTTAAATGAATTTATACTGACACAAATTGGTGCTGTGGGGCCTTTGAGTGCTGTTGGACAGGCTAACGTGAACAAGTGGCGACGGGCGAGGCTTTTATTTTGGCAGGTTTGCTGCGATGCAGTGATGTTAAGGCCGTCGAGGCTTCGTGTGGCTCTGAACACACTCAGAAAGGGAATCTTTTTCATTTCTTTACCTTTATGATTTCTTAAGTGCTCAATACTGAAGAGTTTTAGATTTAGATGATTTTTCTCTTGTGTGTTTTACTGAATATCAGTGTTTTCCCTCAAACCCCTCACGGCTCACATTATCATTTTATTTTTTAATTCAAAGCAGAAAGAAAAGTCATTTGAATTCATTTCTATGTATGCTACATGAGGACAGACGATGAAAAACTGTTTTAAAGGCTGAAGAACTGATTTGTGTGAGACAGAGAATGAAACAGCCGAGCAGCCACCTCATGGTACGAGGACTACATATCCCAGCAGCCAGTGCGAGCCTCCAGAGCCCAAACAACCATATATGATAAATCAGTTAGTATCAGCTCACTTTGCCTCTGAGTCCAGTTTTGTCTGGTTTCAGTATGGATCTCATTTTCCAGCCAATCAGAGCCTGAAAGACTCTGACGGACCAGAACAGGTCATGTTGTAAAATAACCTTTAACAAACCCTTAGCGTGTTTAATGAACCAGCTGGATGTTAAAAGAAGGAATCAGACTAATTAAGGATGCTCTGCAGGCCCAGATGGTAATCCACTAACACAGTTAACCAGAGGCAGTATTATTAACCAACACTGATCAAACTGAAAAACTCTTTGTTCTTTTTTTTAAATGTGTCATCTGTGGACGGGAGCCTGGGAGGCTCAAAGGGTCAGAAAAAAAACACAAAGCAAAAAAAAGAAAAAATAACTTGAAAACTGTACGTTACCAAAATCTGATGTTGATTCATGTCATTTTGTCTTTGTGCCCTTCAGCCAAAACAAAACAAAAAAAACACACCTTGTTGTGACAGAATCTTTGATCCAAACCTGGTGCTGCAAAGTGTGACAAACTGCTGCAAAACCGCCGACCGCATCGCCGTCGGCTGGTTTCCTCCAGCAGAGAGCGTCTGTTTCCCAAAACACATCTCACGTCTGCTTCCCTGATGAACCTCCTGCTGGTCCCAGATCAGCGCGCAGTGGATTTCATCTTGAAGTAATTCATTTTTTAAATTTCATTTTGCTGTAGATGATGATTTTTCTAGAAAGTATTTGAAAAATAGTGTCAATAATTTTATAGCCAAAAACATTGCCAAAGTGTTTTTTTAACCTCTGAAAACAAATGATAAGTATGAAAGCTCAAAGAAAAAGATTTATAAAGATTAGGATTTATTTGTTTCTGTTTGGTTTCTTGTGAGAAAATGATTTGCTCTTCTTGAGTTGCTCCAATCAAAATCTTTCATCAGGACAGAAAAATTTTGTCTCCTTTCTGTTTTTGGGAAGCTGACCTGAGGTCAGATGTTGTAGCAGAGGAAGCAGCAGGGGGCGCTCTCCTCTGTTTTTGGACTGGAAACAGACAGGAGCAGGATGAGAGAGGAAACATGTTATTAAGGATTCATTTTTTACAAAACCTAAATTCCAGCTGCTACGTTCAGCGATTTGTTTGTGGCTCTGATGTGAAGTACAACATCATCTGCAAACGAGTCGTGAAACAACGCAAATAACCGAATGACCTCATGTGACCTTGATGTTTTGTGGCTTCCACTTCCTGTCAGCATCTCTGACATCCATCCAGAGAAAGTGAGAAGCTAACAGGAAGCTAATGGCTAACTGATCACACTTTGAATGGAGGAACAAAGACAGACTAAACAGAAGAAACTTCTTACCAAACCGAAGACAAGATGATTCTGTTCCACACGTCAGGAAACACTGGATGTTGTATTTTCCTTTTCTCTCACTCCGATGCTCAAACCGAAAGCCTTGTGGTAAGCGCACGCTTTTCCCTCCTGTTGAGTTTCCAGACCAAACAGAACCACTTGTTGACCTCATTCGCACATTTTATTGTAACGTGTCTCTGTAACTTCCTGTAAACCGCAGTCTTCCAGCCATAACCGTAGAGTAGACCGTCCACCTGGTGACGATACGTAACCTAACTAACTGATGATGTGTTAACGATAGTAACGACACTCCGGGCTCCGCGTTAACGGCTCTCCAGCCAAACACTAGATGGTGAAAGAGTTAACGGTGAGCCCTGATGATGTCACCAGCGTTTTATTAACCTTTGACCCTGTGAGGGTCTCCATGCTGTAAGCCGCCTGTGAGCACTGTACTCATTCACCACCAACTAAAAAAATGGCAATAAAACTAATGTCATGACAAACAGCTGATCTGGTGTCCGTGGTTACTGCCTCATCACTGCTTCCTGTACAGAGGTCAGACAGATGTTGTGAAGTCGTCCAGTTAATGAATTTAAAGCTGTGAAGGAGGTCCTGAAACTTTATGCCCTGAGTTTTGTCTGAGGCCACATGCAGCCCCAACAAACCTCCTCCAATGAGAGGGCAGGCGGTCTGTACATCTGACAGGCAAAACTCAGGGCAACAAGTCAGATGTTCTACATGAAAAGATGGCTGCCAGCAAACCTCCCGTAGTGAGTCTTGTCCAGTGGTGACAAGTAACTCAACATATTTACTATTTAAGTACAATTTTAAGTCACCTCGTACGTCTGCGGCACATCTCAGAGGGAAATGCTGGGCTTTTCACTCCACCTTTATGGATAACTTGAGCTTGTGGTTGTTGGCCTTTCTGTGTCTCCTTGTTTCAGTCTGAGTTGCTGTCAGTCCCACTAAATTTAATAATAATATCTGATCGAGGCCCAAGAGAAAAGTCCAGAGGCTGAAAACAGTCAGCGCATCACTTTTGTCTTCTCTCCTCTCCTGTTAATCGACTCCTCAGACAAGTTTTCAAATCATTCTGAAGGTTTGCTCGATCTCGGTAACGCTTCATGTCACACTGAAACAAAATAATGTTTAAAGATCTGAATATGTCAGGTAACAGGTCAGGTCAGAGACAGACGATATTTTAACATGCAATGAGTACTTCTACTGCAGGAAGCTGAGAGCAGTTTTACTCAGGTAGGATTTTAGTCTCAAAACTTTACTTGTGATGAAGTATTTTTCCTGTTGTGGTACTTCAGAAAAGGATGCGACTCAGTCTTTTAACTGGACCACAGCGTCTTGTGGGGAGGCCCACATCGTCTTGTGGGGAGGCCCACAGCGTCTTGTGGGGAGGCCCACATCGTCTTGTGGGGAGGCCCTGCTCTTCTCAGACAGACAAGTGGAAAACATCCCCGACTGCGTTCAGGCCTGATCGGTCCTGATCGGGTGTCTGTTCAGAGTCAGCCTGCAGGCTGAACTTCCATGAAGACGGAGCGACCGGAGGCTTCAGTCAAGTTCCTGGCCTGAGAAGTCCTCCTGTCAGCGGTTTTGCACACAGCGCTCGGCTGTGAAAGCTGAGCTGTGGCTCAAACCGGTTTCTAATGCCAAACGGCGTTTGGACCAACAGCTGCCTTAGTAAGACTGAGAGGAGGCGAAGGCGGGACGCTAAGTTTAGACACGAGACAGACAAGGAGACGTGTGAAATGTGCAGCGGTCGAGGAAACACTCAGATCCTTTACTGCAGTAAAAGTACTAATACCACAGTGAATACACTTGGCAAAGTGTTTCTTCAGTACAAATATGAAAAATCTTAAAATATTCAAAGTACTGCAGTAAAATGTCCCCTGTGACTGTTGCCCTGTTTGAAGAAGAGGAGGGGCTCAGTCTGAACAGGTGAAGATGAAGCCATCAACACATTTTGTGTGAAGACGTTCAAATGAGTGAGCAGCTGTGGTTTCATCGAGCATCATTAAACAAAGATACCTGTAGAGTGTGCAGGTGCTCCTCCGGCGGCTTCGCCTCAGGTGTCCCGTCGTCCCTGCGAGCAGCCGCCTTCGAGGTTTAAACACAACCGTCGACACGTTTAATGTCTGAAAAGATTTTCTTCAGCAAAAAAACACAGAAGGAATCAACTTGTGCTTGTCTTTGTGCCCTTCAGCCAAAACAAAACAAAAAAAAACACACCTTGTTGTGACAGAACAACGTGCTTAAATAGAGAAATAAATGAATGAGGTTTGGTGCTGAATGTCAGAGGGTCCACCTTCCTGCTCACTTTATTGGATAAAGAACATTTGGAACAGAGCGTTAAACATGATGAAACAAGAATGTCAGACACGCAGCTGAGTCAGCAGAGAAATGATCACATGAAGACCGAGGACGTCCACGTGACAGGAACCCGGTTTGTGTTTTTAATTCTGATCCAGGGTCTGCTGAAGCCTCCTCCACACAGAACTGATGGTCAGCACAGAGACGAGTGACAACACAGCAGACATCCAGAGAAAAGGCGCATGCACACACACACACACACGCACACACACACAGACACACACACACATTCACACACACACACACGTGCACCCTCAGGCCCCAACAGAACTGCACAGTGAAACCTCAAGACAGGATTTGAGAACAACAAGGAGCCCAGAGACCCAAAGTGTGGTGGTGGTTTTTATTTGACTGGACGTGGGTGAACATCCGGCTGTCGAGTTATGGGACAGTCGGCAGGTGATTAATGAAAACCCCGACTTGAATCCACAAGAGTTTTAACTTTAGTCGTGTGAAGAACGTCTGACTCTGGAATGAAACGGCAGAAACACGACGGCAGCAGCAGGACACTGGAACGATCAGATCGGAAAACACCAAACAAAAACTCCTCAGACAAAGAAAAATCTCAGCTCCAACAGTCAGATGGGACATGTTCAAAGCATGTGGAGTAAACCAATAGCAGCCCAGGAATCTGAGCTGAGCCAAAACACAGGAAGTGACATCACATGGCTGAGCAGGACGGTGCAGAGTGCTCAATGAAGACCTCCTCAGTCCGACTTCTTGTCGCTGCTTGCCTGCAGACAAGAAAACAGGGCACAGTGCCAGGACATCAGGACGCCCTGAAGGAAACAAACCCTCACAACCATCACACGCCACGCCGCCAACAGGAAGTCGAGGGGGTCAGGTGAGCTTCCTGCCGTTTTAGGCTAAAACAGACACCGTCCCCCTCTCATGTTCACAAGGGTCCAGGCGTGTGTGTGTATTTCTAGGTATGTTACATAACTCTGTGTGTGTGTGTGTGTGTGTGTGCTCTACCAGCAGCTTGCTGTGCTCGTCCAGCAGTCTGTCATACTCCACCGTCAGATTCTCAGCCTGTTTCTTCATGGCGCGAACGTCACTGTCAGACTTCAGCAGAGCTGCAAAACATGAAGCATAAACTTAATGGAAGTACATTTACACTATCAAGTACTGCACTCAGGTACAAAGAGGGTCAGAGTCACGGGGTCCTGGCTGTTAACACCAGGTCCTTTCAGTCCCGAATCGGGGCCTCAAACTGAGGCTGAAACGGGTTTGTTTGATCTCGTCTTCCAGCTTAACGAAAACCCGACCCTGTGGAGCAGAATGCCACCGCTTCCTGTCTGCAGGCTCCTACTCACCTTTCTTGGTGGTGTCCAGCTCCTCCTTCAGGGTCTTCACCTCCTCCTTCAGAGACCTGTTCTCCTCCTGTGGTCCAGCTCCCTTCTTCCCGGCCTGCGGCACCTCCACACCAGCTTCATGGAGTTTCTGTTGGAATGAGAAATAAGAGACGACATGTTAGAGTCTCGGCTTTCTATGCGATTAGCGGATCAATACGGGTGATTTCCTCCTGCTGAACATTTGACTTCAGCTCTATTTGAACCCACGACTTTGGATATCAGATGAGTGCAGTTTGTCTAAAGAGGAGAAGATGCTGAGATTTATCTGTTTGACCCCACCCTCTCAGGGACCAACAGGTGCGAATACCAAACACCTCCTGACAGCTGCTCTCAGGATTTTATACTGTAGCGACAGAGAATCCTGTTCTCTGATTGGCTGATTTAAGTCCTGTACTGTATAAGGACACTTCAGAGAGTGTGTGTGTGAGTGTGTGGGGGTGGAGGACGAGCGTTCTTCACACCTGTCCATGTCACTATGACTACAGACACTTGACGCTTTAAAGACAAATGTCCATGAAATCGTGCCCGTCCACTCGCAGCGACACAATCAGATCAGAGCCGATTTTAATGTGAAGGTTTTTGTCTCTTCACTGTGAGTCTTCACTTCCTGTGTCCTGACGTGTCCTCTAAGATCTGCACATCGTGAGAACAAGAAATGATTCGCAGAAGGAAATAATTAACCATGAGGGATTAGAGTTTGTGTGTTGATCTGAAAAGATCGTTTAAACACGTCAGGATCAGCAGCTTGCAAAGTTAAACTACGACTTCATTAAACATTAAATAACATAATCAGACTGAAGCAGTCAAACTGACGTCAGTGTCATCACAGAGACGCAGGGAGACGGAGTGAGACAGAAGCAGGAGGAGGACGAGGAGGAGCAGGAGGAGGAGAAGCAGGAGGTGGAGGAGGAGCAGGAGGAGGAGGAGGATGAGCAGGAGGTGGAGGAGAAGCAGGAGGTGGAGGAGGAGCAGGAGGAGGAGAAGCAGGAGGTGGAGGAGGAGCAGGAGGAGGAGGACGAGGAGGAGGATGAGCAGGAAGTGGAGGAGGAGGAGGAGGGGGAGGAGAAGCAGGAGGTGGAGGAGGAGGGGGAGAAGCAGGAGGTGGAAGAGAAGCAGGAGGTGGAGGAGGAGCAGGAGGAGCAGGAGGAGGAGGGGGAGGAGCAGGTGGAGGAGGAGGAGGACGAGCAGGAGGTGGAGGAGAAGCAGGAGGTGGAGGAGGAGCAGGAGGAGGAGGAGGAGCAGAAGCAGGTGGAGCATAAAACAGTATTTTACAGGTCCAACTGAGTCCAGCAGCAGGAGGTCTCAGGTTCAGGGGGGACACGAGGACTCGACTGAAGCAGCACAACACTGAGAGCTAAACGGCTGCTGCATTACTGCAAGTTACTGTAAGTACTCTGAGTACTGCACCCGCTGCAGTACAACGTCCCTTGTGTGTACTCAGTCACCACTGCTGCCCGCCTGTTGGACATGCACTCGGCGTGACGTCCTGCAGCAACCGACGCCAACATGACGGACGCACGGACGCTTTCGCTGCACGCCGACCGTTTGACTGAAGCTGCAGCAAAGTAACATGATGCAGTCAGTCATCTGAACCCCCACCCGTCATCCACCCGTCATCCACCCCCTGGCTGCAGGTTTTCTACTGACAGACTGACTGACAGAAAGTCATAATCAAGTAAAATCTGATAAAAGTAAAACATTTTCTGGACCAATCAGCTCAGAGTTCCACCACCTGCTGACAGTCAGGTGGAAACACTTCCTCTGCATCCCTACGGGTGAGGTACGGCCTATTCATTGATTTAGGATCATTTGGTAACCGCGGCAACATACATGAGGATCACTGACAGATCACAGTGAAAAGCTGAGAGTCAGTCAGACTCCACTCAGTGGCCATTTTATTAGGGACGCCATGACGCCACGCAGCACATCAGCTCACACACCAACACGATGGATCACACAGCACGCGTGTTGCAGTGTGCAGCCGAGCACACACACACGTGCACACACACACTGGCAGACGTGTCACCTTCAGTAAGTGTGTCTGTGAACGGACCGTTAGGTGAAATTACACCACATCAAAAATAGACAACCATCAGAGTCACATGAGGGCTCCTGAAGGAACTCACAGAAGCTTCAGCAGCACATATCTGACCTTCAAGGCTCCAGACGGGTTCATCTCACACTCACACACACACACACACACACACACACACACACACACACACACAGTAAACCTGCTGCTGACAGCTGCCATTCAAGATGGAAAAGGCTTCATTTTTCAGACTGATGAAGGACAGGCTGAAGGCCCTGAGTTACAGGCGCCGGCGGTGCAGAGGACAAACAGGAAGTGACTGATAACACAACAGACTGTTTCCACCAGCTGCTCCAGACTCGCCGTAGACATGAACTCCACGTTCCAGTGGAAGCAAAGCGGTGATTCTGTACTTCAACATGTGGTGATGAATGTGACGCTGTGTGCTGCCCAAACTTCCTGAAATATGACATGTAAACATTTATCTGGAAATCATGAGTGTGTGAGTGTGTGAGTGTGTGTGGGTGTGTGGGTGTGTCACATGCAGATGAAGCAATTTGTCCTTTTAGCAGCAGAACTTGGTGATCTCTTCACCGCGGACAAGCCCAGGTCAGATTACCACAGAGTGAGAGTGAGAGAGTGAGAGTGTGTGTGTGTGTGTGTGTGTGTGTGTGTGTGTGTGCGCACTGTGAATGAGCTGCACAGAATGTTTTCAGTGTGTATCTGGCTTGAGCTCAGCAGCTGTGTGTGCTGCCCCCCACAGGTGGACAGGAGAAACAGCATCTTGTTGAGACGTGCCTAACGTTTGGTCCGGACTCTGAGGCGCCTCAGGCACACGGCTCAGCTTCCTCGGCTGACATGATGGCCGAATTTTACAAACTGCAGCTTTAAAGTTGAATTTGTTGAATTCCTCTGCGTGTGTCACCTCTTGCAGGAGCTCGTTGTCCTCCATGTACTTCTTAGCAGCAGCGCTGGCGCCCTCTGCCTGCTTCTTGAAGGCTTCGTTGGAGGCCATGAGCGAGGCCTGCTGGGAGAGCAGGGTGGCAAGACGGCGCAGCAACCTGCATACACACACACACACACACACGTCCGGTCAGTGAGGTCACAGAGATGGAAAGAGGAACACTGAACTCACCCAGACAACCAAAACACAACACAGTCTTGTGTGGTGACCAGCCAGAACAGCCTCAGTCCTTCTGACATGTACACACCTCCTGAGTGTGCGTGTCTGTCTGTGTGTATGTCTGTGTGTATGTGTCTGTCTGTCTGTCTGAACAAATGGCTTAATGAGTGCATTGGCTCCAATACAAACCAGAGTCCTTCTGTGCTGGACTGGACAACATCCTTCAAACTGATCCTGCAGGTCTGCATTGCAACACTCCTCCCCGACTCCTCCTGGTCTGCGAGCTACTGACCGCCATCTTCCACCTCACACATGGCGTCACAGTAACCAGCCCGATCGCTTCAGGCGTTTGGTGTCCTTCTCTGACTTGAGGCAGACTCCATAAGACTGGACCCCACCACCCAAACCCCCTGCTGCACCTCCCTTTGGAGCAATTCACACATCAAAAGCCCAAATCACGTTTTGAAAATCACCAACCATCAGTCAGATCATCTGTCAAACACACACACACACACACACACACACACACACCCTCGGGACCAGTTATCTGTGACGTTTCCCTAATTGAGGTGTATGTGCTGTACGTGCTGTGTGTGGTGCCGATAGGCTGTGATGTCATGATGACTCACAGCAGGGCGGAACCGGAAGGCGAAAACTGCCCTCATGCCTGTAAGACTGCACTCAGGGAGAAAGCGCTGACCACCTGACACCTCGATCCAACAGCAGGACACGATGTCCTGCCGGTCGATTGTCGGGGCTGAAATGATGCGATCAGCTGCAGACGTGCAGTTGGATGACAGTCTGCGTGGGGGACTCGGTCTACACGCCGGACCACTTCCTCCTCCCGGATTGTGAGTCACAGCAGCTGCTGCATCACACGCCGCTCTGCTGCGGTGAGTCACCGAGCAGCTGCTGCCGGCCGCCCACAGCCAACAGGTGCTCACCTGCTGATTGGATAACTTCCTGTGACCTCACGGCGGGCAGAGGAATACACAGCAGGAAAACTGATCCGCTGAATGTGAAGGATTCCGATCAAAATGTGGACTAAATGTTGTTATTTCAGCAAATCGTTTGCCATTTGAGCTTTTCTGCAGACAGCAACTGCCAATGAAAATGAAGTGCGTCTTGAACAGAATTATTTGTCTCTTACTTATTTTGGTCAGACAAAAAGAGACATTTGAGGACATCACGTTTGCGAGTTTTGTGCTCTCGGAGGAAAATCAAACGTCTCCGCACCACATTTACACTCTGCTCCAATGACAACACGCCACGTCACAGACGTCCGACACCAGCCGCGTCTGACCCCGTCTGAGGCCTCAGCCAACCAGAGCCCGCCACACGCTCACACCGCAGCACCCGGCCCACACGGGATCAGGATCAGGACGCAGACCGGCTGAACACACAGCTGCTCATTCTTTCCATCCTACTGTAAAATTCCCCTGTGATCAGCTCAGTGTGTGTGTGTGTGTGAGTGTGAGTGTGAGTGTGAGTGTGTGTGTGTGTGTGTGTGTGTGTGTGTGTGTGAGTGTGAGTGTGAGTGTGTGTGTGAGTGTGAGTGTGTGTGTGTGTCTCTCACAGGCAGAGCAGCAGGGCGAAGCCTGCGATGTACTCGTTCCTCTGAGCTCTGAACAGTTTCATGTGGATGTGTTCGATGGCCGTCGGGTTGTTGGTCAGATCCACCTTCTCCGTCACGCTGTACTTCCTCACCTCACGGAAAGCATCTGCGTACACACAAGAAGAGACACGAAGAAGAAGGACATCACTGATTAGTCATGTGACCAGCTCCTCGTCCACCTCACAATTAAACGTTATTATGCAAAGCCCTCAAACATCCCACACCGGAGCAACAGTCCGTGATACCAATCCCACAATGCAATGCTCCAACGTGACTCTGAGCCCGTCCATGATGACGAGTTCACGTCACAAAAGGGTCTCACGCTCGGTGGAGGCGGGAGATACAAAAGAAGAACAGGCTGAATAAACGTGAGGACGGTTTGAACCTCCTCGTCGCTCCGTCCTCAGGACCATCAGGGTCCCATCAGGTCGTCTCCTCACTGTGTCCTCCTCTGCGGTGGGTTAATGACTGGAGGATCAGCTCCACCTGCTGCTCACCTCCATCACATCCACAGCGGGAGTGGATGGAAACAAGTGCTCATGTGGACTTCCTGTAAGGGAGGTTAAACTGGACTCTACATCTGAGTTTCAGCTTCTGATGCTGCTGCTGGAGTTTGGAAGTGAGGGACACACCTACAGCTCAGTCCACACTGGGACAAGCTTCCAACAAAAACCATTCACGTACGTACCAATGAGCAGGAAGACGAGGATGGCGATGGCCACCATGAACGACGTGTTTCCATAGAGGGCGATGGTCCGGACGATCCGAGATTTGAAGATCTGATTCCACCTGGAGGGTCAAGCAGTCACATGACAGCAGGCAGCGTAATCACATACAGCAGCTACACACAGTGTGACATGACAACAACACACACACACACACACACAGAGGACAGCACAGCACAGCTAAGGCCTGCTGCTGAACCTGCAGCTGTGGCGCCATCTAGTGGAACCAGCAAAAAACTGATCCTCTGGAGAACAAGATTACTCAGCAAATTGACTGCTGAGTGTAAAGATGACTCAGTAAAAGTCAGCGAGCTGATTCCAGATCGGTTTGCCAACGAGTATCAAAGGAACACAAATGCTGCATCACACACAGGATCAAACTAACGAGCCAAGTTCACCGTTCAACACGTGCAAAACACGAACGAGTCCAGCATCAGGATGTTTGGCTCGTGTTGGATCCAGTTTATTCAAACGAGGCGAGCATGACGTAACCTGTAACCTGATCATACAGTCAGGTCGCCTCGTTTTGGTGAATGTTTGTGATCAGCTTATTGGATCCAGTGGAAACACTGAGCGATAAAAAGCGCCTGACGTCAGCTCTGGGATCTGTGAAGTCTCTGTTGTGAATGCAGAGTTGATCAGAGCTTCAGTCAGGAGGTTTGATGGCTTTTAATCTGATCACATTCACACACTGAGCTGCTCTGAGTTTCACACGCTTTCAACACCACATTTATACGACACTCGGTGATGGAGACAGACGGCGTGGTCGTACCTCTTGGGTGAGATGAAGGGGATGCAGAGCAGCAGGACAAAGAAGACCTCAGCATACAGGAAGGTGGCCACTGCTGTCCACTGCAGACTCATCCTGACTCCTGCACAGGAAACACAAAACAGGCTCAATGGACACACCTTGGACCAGGTGAGAGGAGCGACACAGACAGCTCTGTTCGACTAACACATCTTCATCAGCGGCGTGAGGGATGGACAGTCTTGGTCCAACACATCAGACTGAATCTGTCTGACCGCCAATCAGAGGATTTCAGTCCAGCACAGAACAAACAGAAGGTGACTCACCAAACCAAATAAACTGCCTTTTTCTGAGGAAACAAAGAGCTCAGCTGTCAGTCTAAAGCGGGAAGCCTCCACATCCCAGAGGCTGAAGCATCTTTCACATGAGAAATTACTTAAATGATTAATCGATTATCAGATTATCGTTCTGTGCATCGCCTGATTAGCTGACTAATGTCTGCAGCTCTGCAGTACAGTCAGCAGCTCAGCAGACATTTCACATGCAGCCTCACTCAGGCCATTCAACGTAAATCAAATCAAGAAGAAGTTGGGCAGAAGATTAGAGGCTGAGCCTGATGAGTTTACGTCTGGAAGCTTCTGAGAACAGAAGGCCCAACTGTTTCAGAGCAAAACTGATAAAAGCAGCTGAATTCCTCTCAGACTGGACCTTCAGTCTGCTTGAAGCCGATTATGTCCTCCACGATGACACACGGAGTTTGTTACAGACAAATCTGCAACAAACACCATCTCTGTGAAAATGACACTGAAACTATGTGCTAATGAATGGCTTCAGGTTACTTTGGTTCATCGGCTGTTTGCTCAGTATGAAGCTGTAGGCTGTCGCTGCTGTCCTAAACTGCAGTCAGTCCCGTTTACTTACACACACACAAACAAACACACACACACACACACACTGTGCTTCACAAGTACGCGGGCATACTTTCTGAAGTGTGTCTGATATGTGTCAAGGAAATTCAATCGAATGCAACTGGACTTAGTTATTTGTCTTTGAAGACGTTTCACCTCTCATCCAAGAGGCTTCAAGACTAGGCTGGGACTAGTCAAGCGAGCATGAACTGATGAAGCCTCTTGGATGAGAGGTGAAACGTCTTCAAAGACAAATAACTAAGTCCAGTT